>NC_041400.2:9804745-10104745 GCF_900747795.2 Erpetoichthys calabaricus
ATCTAATCAGGCAAGCAGAAAGACCAAGAAGAAGGAGGGAGGTGCCAAGCGTGCCCAGAGGGCCTCGTCCAACGTCTTCTCCATGTTTGAACAGACTCAGATCCAGGAGTTTAAAGAGGTAAGCTAAGACAAATTAAATCTCTCCTTCTTGCAAAGTGAAATATCTTTAAGGTTACATTCCTTTATTAGGGTTGCGCAAACATTTCTAGTAATTCTCCTTTATCTGTTGTATAGTGCCTTGACTATTAACCATATCTAGCTGTCAGTCATATAATGCCTTTAGTCTATGCATCTATCAATCATATGGTGCCTTTAATCTATTATATAATATCTTTCCCATCTGTCAGTCATATAGCGCACTTCATCTTTCTGTCAGTCATATAGTGCCTTTCCTTTCTATTATGTCTTTCCTGTCTGTTAGTTGTACAGGACCTTTCACCAATCGGTTAATGTATGGAGTATATTTCCTATCTATCTGCCAGTCATATAGTACTTAGTGCTTTTCCTGTGTATTATATAGTCTCATTAATAAATCAGTTACATAGTATATTTCATATCTATCTGCCAGTTATATAATGCGTTTTACCCGTCTTTGTTATTTAATCAGTTTTACAGTATCTTTCATATCAGTCAAGTACAACAGTGCTTTTTCTACTTACCTATTTTCCATATAGTGCCTTTCAAAATTCTGTTATACAGTATCCTTCATATCACTGTCAGTCAGAAATGCCTTTCATCCATCTATCAGTTATATAATGCCTTTCATCATTCAATTATACTATACTTCACATTCATCTGTCAGTCATATAGTGCCTTTCATTCATTTGTTACTTAATCAGTTTTACAGCATCTTTCATATCTGTCAAATAATATAGTGCCTTTCCTATTTACCAACCTTTCATAAATCTGTTATATAGTATATTTCATATCTATTCATCCGTCTATGTTATTTAATGCCTTTCAACTATCAGTTTTATAGTATCTTTCAAGTAATAATAGTGCCTTTCCTCTATGTTATATATTGCCTTCCAAAAATCAGTTCTACAATACCATTTATATCTTTGTCAGTCACAAATATTTTTCATTCATGAATCTCATTTATATAGTGCCTTGCATATATCATTTCTATATTTTACATTTGTCACTCATGTAATGCCTGCCATCTATCTTATAGCACCTTTTATATGTACTTTTCTTTTGTATAGTGCCCTTCCATTCTATCAGTTACATACTGCCTTTCATCTCTCTTTATATATAAAATCCAATGTCCCTCTGTATCTCTGTCCACTTTTCACAGGATAACTACTTAATGGATTTCGATCGGCTTTTTTTCTAGAACCTTCTTGAACACTCCGGTTGATTTTGCGACTTCTCTCATTGCGCCATGTATCATAGTTCGCTTACGGTACCGATTAATTGCGTGAATCCGAGAGACAGGCAGTGGGCTGCTGAGGTAAAGGTGGTGGGCCATCCTCACTCACTCGCCAGCCTCCGGGAGTACCTTGCATCAGCTATGCGAACAAACGAGAGAACTGCTTAACGGATTTGGATCGGATTTTTTTCCATAATTTGCTTAAACATTGTGGTTGATTTTGCGACTTCTCTCATCGCTTGCAGGAGTGATATATTTGCGCCAATCCGAGGGAGAGGGAAGCGTGACGTCAGGATTGGGGAGTGGGGTGGGACCCTCCACAATGTCCGGTTTTATTTCTACGCCGGCGCAGCCGTGGCGGGCGGCTAGTCAGTTATATAGTTCATATCTGTCAGACATATAGTGCCATTCATCTATCCTTTATATAGTGCCTTTCATATCTACGTGTCATTTATTTCATTTCCTATTAATAATAATCGGCACTTTGGAATCCCTTACATGACACAATTACTTTTCTTAGCACATTCAAAGATGTGCAGGTATTGGTGACTTCACATCGGTCCTGTGTGAGTACGAGAGTGTGTGTTTGTGTGTAAGAATGAGCCCTGTGATTGGCTGGCACCTGCCCCTGGCTCGTTTCTACCTCCTGCTCTGTGCTACCAGGTTAGGCTCGCTCCCAATCCCATTACCCATCGTGACCCCCATCTGAACGATGCAGGTTTGAGAGTGTTGTCTTGTTTAGTTATAAGCCAGCTCTTTTACCTGATGGCGTTGCCCTTCACTAACATAGTAGCGTAACTGGAGTTCGTGCCTCTCGGGCGGGGTGGTGCTTCACTTTGCCGCCCTCCAACATATCTGAATATGTTAACCTATTTAAATAGAAATTATAAAGACGTATAGAGAAAAAATAAGATAAATGTTGCATTGATTTATTCATACACAGAGACACAACAATAATTTTTCACATATAATTATTTAATAAGAATCAACTAAGCAAGAATATACGTAGTACAGACGCACTGATAAGCCGTGTTCTAATTATTAGTGTAATATAATTACGCTGCGAAAACCAGAACCAGTGTAGAGTACAAGCGATCAGGCCCATGTTTTAGAGGCGAAGCCGCCATTGTGCCATTTAATTTCAGTCGCCCCCTCGCCTTATAATACCTTCACTCGTTTTCTAAACCAGTGTATTTAAAATTAAACATTTTCGCAATTTCCTTAATGTAAAAAAAAATTAAAGAAAATTTCTTCGTAGGTAGAAGAAAACTTGACTTACACATTTAACGAATCGGCGAACAAGTGTAATTAATTCATCAGTAAAATTCCGAATATAAAGCGAGTGCTGATTATAGACTTAATTTTCTTGAAAAAGACGTCACCTCATATTCTCGCAAATACAAAATTTAGCAAAAGTCGATTTCTTCACATCACACCTGTGAAAGATATTTATAGGAAAACAAAATATGAATATGCATATATAGTAAAACAATTTGAAAAGTAAGCGTTTAGTATTAAATTACATGTATTATAATTATTCCACTAAATAAAATATTAAATTAAAATTGCACTCTTCTTGCTTTCTTACTTGCAAGTTCGTCAATAATGGCATCTAAGCTAATTTCTTCTGACAAATCTTTCACTATTGCAATTAAACCAAAATTACTCCATCTCTCTTGGCACATCGACGATCTTATGTAAGATTTAATTATTTTTAGATTAGAGAAACTTCTTTAGCCTATTGCAACTGTGACTGGCAGGGTTAAATATATTCTTAAGGCTCTTAAGACTGACGTTTCGTTTTCCTTTCCGACATCTTCAAGAGGGCGGCACGGTGGCGCAGTGGGTAGCGCTGCTGCCTCGCAGTTGGGGGACCTTGGTTCGCTTCCCGGGTCCTCCCTGCATGGAGTTTGCATGTTCTCCCCGTGTCTGCGTGGGTTTCCTCCCACAGTCCAAAGACATGCAGGTTAGGTGTGTGTGTCCTGCGGTGGGTTGGCACCCTGCCCGGGATTGGCTCCAGCAGACCCCCGTGACCCTGTGTTCGGATTCAGCGGGTTGGAAAAGGGATGGATGGATGGACATCTACAAGATAAAGTTAAGGTAAAATATTACAAGTTAATTTATAGTAATACAGTCCCTTCATGCCAAACCGTATGAACTAGATATGTAATACTTTAATATGCTTTACCTCCCGACTTCCAAAATTATATTTAAACTTGCGCTTTTAACAATAACAAAGATTGTAGAAACAAACACTGAACACTACAAAAACTTTTGATTGATGTGCTGCGTACTTTAGCTGCCACAATTCACGTGTTGTGACTTGCCCGTTTTTCTTTGTAACAAGTTACCTACATTCGACGGGAAAAGGCGAGCCCCGCGCCGAGCCTGCGTTTGGTTGAGGGCGGCCGCGTGCATGCACGCTTTAAGTGATATGGGATCACTTGCATGATAGGGATGTTTTCTGCGCAGAGCAAGAATGCATTCGGATTGATAACAAAACGAAATTTTAAATTAGTTGTTTATCTTAATAGAAATTCTCATTGGTGTAATGTTTATTTTTGTTATTGCCTCATAAATTTCAACTGCTGTGTCTGATGCCGTCACAGAAGGACAAGAAATGAAGGTCTGAAAATGATTTTTGAAGCATTTGTGGATAAAAATCAGATTATTTTACTTCTTTCATTCATGAGTGATATTTTTCCGAACCCTGCTGCTTACACACGAATTGTACTGAGCCTTTCGGCCAATAATGCCGCCCCTAAAACGTGAGGCGGACCGCCCCCAGCTACGTCACTGCTCTAACGCTCCTCACTTCTTCAGTACGCTCATCTATGACATGACGTGCACTTTATGTGCGCTGGTTTTGCAGTCCTCATTCCCTTCATTTAGTATAGCGCCTTTGACATAGTTTACCTTTAAAATGTGCATCACATTACAACGGGTCTTAGCTGCCATGTGCCTCGTAATCAGGATAGATAGATAGATACTTTATTAATCCCAAAGGTAAATTCACAATTAGTAATTCTAAATATAATCAGCATTGGAGAAAAAGGCAAGCTGCACGCTGTATGAAAAGTGATAAGCAGAGTTACAGCCGCCCTTTACAGGTAGCCATTTTCTGTGTTGGATTACAATTTCAAACGACCGCTCCAAGGTATTTCCTTCTCTCTTGTGCAGGCTTTCACGCTGATCGATCAGAACAGGGATGGGTTTATCGATAAGGAGGACCTCAAAGACACATACGCTTCTCTTGGTAAGCCCTCCGTGATGTTGGTATAGTTTTGGATGTCCAGTGCCATCACGGGGTCTTCACACTCTAATTACGATTTTGCAGGTAAACTGAATGTTAAAGATGATGAGCTGGAAGGCATGCTTAAAGAAGCCACGGGGCCCATCAACTTCACAATGTTCTTAAATCTGTTTGGAGAAAAGTTACATGGTAAGACATTTCAAAGCTTATCTTCTACAACTTGTTCCTGTGATTCCGGGGTTTTGTATTTTTCCTCCCTTTTAATTTGTAGACAAAACTTTATAACAGAGCACAACTCAAACGAACAAATGAAAATAACACAGCATCACACAAGTTTGAATGCAGTGGAGCAGCGGGAGGCTTTTTTTACAGTAGCAGGATTGGCACTCCATGGCAGCCACCAACCCCCGATGTCTCCCTGCAAGTTGGAGGACCTGGCCGAACTTCTTCTTCTTTTGGTCGCCACAACGGATCGTCTTGTTCTGTATCTTTCTGTCCTCATCATCTTGTTCTCTTATACCCATCACTTGCATGTCCTCTCTCAGCACATCCATAAACCTTCTCTTAGGCCTTCCTCTTTTCCTTGTCCCTGGCAGCTCTATCCTTAGCACCCTTCTCCCAATATGCCCAGCATCTCTCCTCTGCACATGTCCAAACCAACACAATCTTACCTCTCTGACTTTGTCTCCCAACCGTCCCACCTGAGCTGACCCTATAATGTCCTCATTTCTAATCCTGTCCATCCTCGTCACATCCAATGCAAATCTTAGCATCTTTAACTCTCTCTGTCTCCTGCTTTCTGGTCAGTGCCACCATCTCCAACCCATATAACATAGCTGGTCTCACTACCGTCCTGTAGACCTTCGCTGTCATTGTTGCTGATACCCGTCTGTCACAAATCACTCCTGACACTCTTCTCCACCCTGCCTGCACTCTCTTCTTCACTTCTCTTCCACAATCCCCATTACTCTGTACTGTTGATCTCAAGTATTTAAAACATCTCCACCTCCCTGCATCCTCACTATTCCACTGACCTTCCTCTCATTCACACACATGTATTGTCTTGTTCCTACTGACCTTCACTCCTCTCCTCTCTAGAGCATATCTCCACCTCTCCAGGGTCTCCTCAACCTGCTCTCTACTCTCACTACAGATCACAATGTCATCAGCAAACATCATAGTCCACGGGGACTCCTGTCTAATCTCGTCTGTCAGCCTGTCCATCACCATTGCAAATTAGAAAGGGCTCAGAGCCGATCCCTGATGTAATCCCATGAGGACCTGGCCAAACTATGAATGAAAAAAGATTAATTTTCCAATGTATCTGGGTTAGTGTGGACTTTTGAAATTGTCCCTGTTAAACTGCAAGTTCAGTCAGTCATTGTCCAACCCGCTATATCCTAACACAGGGTCACGGGGGTCTGCTGGTGCCAATCCCAGCCAGCACAGGACGTAAGGCAGGAACAAACCCTGGGCAGGATGCCAGCCCACTGCAGGGCACACACACCCACACACCTAACCTGCATGTCTTTGGACTGTGGGAGGAAACCCACGCAGACACGGGAAGAACATGCAAATTCCACGCAGGGAGGATCCGGGATGCGAACCTGGGTCTACTTACTGCGAGGCAGCAGCGCTACCACTGCGCCACCGTGCCGCCCTTCCAAGTTCATGTCACATACATTTCTACATAAACACGTGGAGGTTTATAGAGTCATTATTGTACCCAGTCCAGTGAAACTCCTAACTTGCATGTGCTAATAAACATGCTGCAGGTCACAACACTAGAATCTGTGACCATTAACTATTTTACCTCAGGGCCGTCTTAATGGATGGGCACGCTGGGCAGTTGCCCAGGGACCCCATGCTGTATGATTTACCAATTGAGTATAATTTATACGTTGATATTTTGATGTTTTTCAAGGCTCATGTTCTATTGTTCAGACGTTTGTGTTGATTCATCTTTGCAGTGCAGCATCTTTTTTAAAGTTTAAACACTAATTTTGTTGCAAGTACCAACCCAATAAATACATATTTCGTTTTATCCACCATATTTACATTTTTATTCCTGCGAGTGGTTGTGAAGGTAGGGGCGCCAGTGCACTGCTTTGCCCGGGTGGACCTATAATGCTGCATTACCTTACCTGCAAGAACTGCCTCACCTTCAAACATCTGTCTTCCTCACCTGAAAAATTTCATATCTTAGTTGCACTATAATTAGAAAACAAGCAGAGAGAAGTTTATTCCAAGCTTAAGTACCCATTATTAGATTATCTGGTCTTTCTTTATTGTGAAAAACTAAGCAGATTTAATTGTTCTCCTCATTACTGTCTTCTAGGATTTGAACACAAGTTTATTTAAAATAAGAATAAGAAATCTATTCAGAATTGAGTGCTTTATGTCAAACCGATACCTCGAGTGTGTTCATCGACTAATTTTTATTTTATTTTTTTTTCTGTATTACAGGTACGGACCCAGAAGAAACAATACTTAACGCCTTTAAAATGTTTGATCCGGACAACAAGGGACACATTCCCAAAGATGTGTACGTTGGAGATAAAATCTTTACTAATGACCTCTCAATTCAATGCCCGTTTCAATAAATCAATGTACTTGTGTCTTTAACAGGTTACAGACAATGCTTATGACACAGGCGGACAAGTTCACAATGGAGGAGGTGTGTATGGCATAAGAGGAATTGTGTGTGTGTGTGTCTGATAGGCTTTATTATGAAGTCCCTGGATGTTGTACTTCTGTTATTTAATGAAGCCCGCACTTATATATACAGTGCATCCGGAAAGTATTCACAGCGCATCACTTTTTCCACATTTTGTTATGTTACAGCCTTATTCCAAAATGGATTAAATTCATTTTTTTTCCTCAGAATTCTACACACAACACCCCATAATGACAACGTGAAAAAAGTTTACTTGAGGTTTTTGCAAATTTATTAAAAATAAAAAAACTGAGAAATCCCATGTACATAAGTATTCACAGCCTTTGCTCAATACTTTGTCGATGCACCTTTGGCAGCAATTACAGCCTCAAGTCTTGTTGAATATGATGCCACAAGCTTGGCACACCTATCCTTGGCCAGTTTCGCCCATTCCTCTTTGCAGCACCTCTCAAGCTCCATCAGGTTGGATGGGAAGTGTCGGTGAACAGCCATTTTAAGATCTCTCCAGAGATGTTCAATCGGATTCAAGTCTGGGCTCTGGCTGGGCCACTCAAGGACATTCACAGAGTTCTCCTGAAGCTACTCCTTTGATATCTTGGCTGTGTGCTTTGGGTCGTTGTCCTGCTGAAAGATGAACCGTCACCCCAGTCTGAGGTCAAGAGCGCTCTGGAGCAGGTTTTCATCCAGGATGTCTCTGTACATTGCTGCAGTCATCTTTCCCTTTATCCTGACTAGTCTCCCAGTCCCTGCCGCTGAAAAACATCTCCACAGCATGATGCTGCCACCACCATGCTTCACTGTAGGGATGGTATTGGCCTGGTGATGAGCGGTGCCTGGTTTCCTCCAAACGTGACGCCTGGCATTCACACCAAAGAGTTCAGTCTTTGTCTCATCAGACCAGAGAATTTTCTTTCTCATGGTCTGAAAGTCCTTCAGGTGCCTTTTGGCAAACTCCAGGCAGGCTGCCATGTGCCTTTTACTAAGGAGTGGCTTCCGTCTGGCCACTCTACCATACAGGCCTGATTGGTGGATTGCTGCAGAGATGGTTGTCCTTCTGGAAGGTTCTCCTCTCTCCACAGAGGACCTCTGGAGCTCTGACAGAGTGACCATCGGGTTCTTGGTCACCTCCCTGACTAAGGCACTTCTCCCCCGATCGGTCAGTTTAGATGGCCAGCCAGCTCAAGGAAGAGTCCTGGTGGTTTCGAACTTCTTCCACTTACGGATGATGGAGGCCACTGTGCTCATTGGGACCTTCAAAGCAGCAGAAATTTTTCTGTAACCTTCCCCAGATTTGTGCCTCAAGACAATCCTGTCTCGAAGGTCTACAGACAATTCCTTTGACTTCATGCTTGGTTTGTGCTCTGACATGAACTGTCAACTGTGGGACCTTATATAGATAGGTGTGTCCCTTTCCAAATCATGTCCAATCAACTGAATTTACCACAGGTGGACTCCAATGAAGCTGCAGAAACATCTCAAGGATGATCAGGGGAAACAGGATGGACCTGAGCTCAATTTCGAGCTTCACGGCAAAGGCTGTGAATTCTTATGTACATGTGCTTTCTCAAGTATTTTATTTTTAATAAATTTGCAAAAATCTCAGGTAAACTTTTTTCACGTTGTCATTATGGGGTGTTGTGTGTAGAATTCTGAGGAAAAAAAATGAATTTAATCCATTTTGGAATAAGGCTGTAACATAACAAAATGTGGAAAAAGTGATGAAGCGCTGAGAATACTTTCCGGATGCACTGTAAGATCAAGGATCTAGCAGCAGTGGTTCACAAGTAGCTGAGTGACAGATTAACATCAGTTCCTTAGCATTTTCTATATAAAGATGTATGCAACATCCATCCATCCATCCATCCATTTTCCAACCCGCTGAATCCGAACACAGGGTCACGGGGGTCTGCTGGAGCCAATCCCAGCCAACACAGGGCACAAGGCAGGAACCAATCCTGGGCAGGGTGCCAACCCACCGCAGGACACACACAAACACACCCACACACCAAGCACACACTAGGGACAATTTAGAATCGCCAATCCACCTAACCTGCATGTCTTTGCAGGTGCCGCCCATGTATGCAACATTAACTTTCAAATAAGCAGCAACATTTCATCATAAAGTCTCTAAGAGCTTGTCCACAAGTGTCTCTTGCACACATCCCTACTTACACAACGTCAGTTACCTACCTGGGAAATCTTGAGGATGGAGAGGAAAACCAGAATACCCACAAGGAGAATGTGCAAACTCCACATAGACAGCAACCACACAACAGAGTCAAAGGATACGGAGGCAGCGCTTGCTACCACTCTACTGTGCCACCCTAGTATAAATTATAAGAATTTAAAATACATCTACCATATATACTTGTGTATAAGTTGGGTCTTCAAACCGAAAAATCGATCATAAAATCAGACCCCGACTTATACGCCCGTTCAAAAATGTGACACGTAATTTGTTTTTTTCATCTTCTTGCCTCCTCCAATCACGTATCAGTTTCTCAGATGCATCAAATTTTGTTGCAGCAGTGCAGTTACCAATCTCTTTCTCCACTTCAATGACATTTAATTTAAAACCAGCTTCATATTTTCTTCTGGTTGAACGCTCCATCGCAATTAAGGGATGTTATTATGATAAAGGTGTATGAGGGTGTGAGATACAAAAAACACAAATCAGTGCAAATGTCACCTCGGAATAGTTCGGGTATTACCATGTGGTCACGTAGGCACAATACATAGAAACAAAAAGGCCGTGTGCTCCGTGGTTACTCTCTCAGGTGGGCGTTAATATATCATAATCTTTTGGACCAGTATCGTGAGTTTTCTGTATTCAACTTATAAAATACCGGAAATTATACGATAAATAATATTGTTATCCACGGGGAACTTAAACGCGAGTATATACGGTACATATGAACTGTTTCTGCTGCAGATTTCTTGTGAGTATACATTTGTATTTCAGTTATCTCACTTAAGTTGTTCACATTTTTAATAATGCCCTTATGCTGTCTAAACTTAAGTTATCTTTCCTTTTCCTGTAACATCCTGTATAATAAGGATATTTATCAGGTGTCATTTTGAAAGGGGCACACATTTGCTTTTTGTAAACATATCATAAATTATGTATACACATACCGATTTCGTAGGTCGTCTTTAAACATCACGTCTACCAAATGTTCTAAAATTCTCTTTTTTTTCTTTCTGAAAATCACCTCAGGTCCAGCAGATGTTCCAGTCTTCTCCAATTGACCAGGCTGGTAATCTGGACTACAAGAGCCTGTGTTACATCATCACACATGGAGAGGAAAAGGAAGAGTAGGAAATTCTGTAGAAATCAGTGTGAAATGTGAATAAACTCTGACTTGAAGTAAAGTTGTCAAAAACTGAATTGTTTTCCTTTACTGTCTCACCACAAAAGATCTCATTTTGTCTTCCTCTTGTCTGACTCTGTGGGGTCGATGTGCTTGATCAACCTTCTCCATACAGCTCAGTCCTGCACCTCCTTTCCCTTCAGATCTTCTTCTACTTTATCCATCCACCTCTGCTTTGGTCTCCTTCACTGTGTCTTCCCCTCTTCTTCTATGTCCCATCACCCTTTTGCCCACATCTTCATTGTTTCTCCTCGTCACATGTCCATACCACTTCAACCTACGTTCCTGTACTTTCTTAGATATTTCTACCACTTTTGACGTACCTCCAATTGTCTAATTTCTTATTCTCTCCTTTTTTCGTAACTCCATTAATCCACTGTCATATTCTAATAATAATAATAATTCTTTGCATTTATATAGCGCTTTTCTCACTACTCAAAGCGCTCAGCAATTGCAAGTTAAGGGCCTTGCTCAAGGGCCCAACAGAACAGAGTCTCTATTGGCATTTACGGGATTCGAACCGGCAACCTTCCGATTGTCAGTGCAGATCCCTAGCCTCAGAGCCTCATTCTCATTTCTGCCACATCTAACTTCTTCCCAGCGCTCCCTTTCCTTCCCATGTCTCAGTTCCATACATCATTGCAGGTCTTACCTCTGCTTTAAACACTTTACCTTTAACCTTCACCTTAATTCTTAGATCACACAATACTCCTGATTACCTTCTTCCAGTTGTTCCATCCACAAAGCATTCTGTGGTTTATCTCTCCATCTAATTCTCCATCTTGGGCAACCACTCATCTGAGATATTTAAACGAATCCACTCTTTTCAATAACACTCCCTTCAGCACAACTCCTCAATTCTGATCATCTTTAAACCTCACATTTTCTGTCTTCAGCTACCAGTGGGGGCAAACCAGCCCAACTTGGTGCAGGTCCCAACCTTGGATAAATAGAGAGGGTTAGCATCAGGAAGGGCATCCGGCTGTAAAATATTAGCCAAAACCGTAATGACGTAATCAATCTAATTGGCTTCTGAGAAAGATGTCATTTATTAAATTATATTACAATACAATACTAGATACCAATAATAAAAATCCTCGGGTACTGTTTAGAACAGTTGCTAAATTAACAAATGGGGATTCAGATCAACAGTGCAAAATACCAACAGATATTAGCAGTACAGACTTTATGAATTTCTTTAATGATAAAATTAAAAATATAAGATCCCAGATCTCTGCATCACAGTACAAACTGCATACTAGTTTAGCAGCCTCACATTGCATTCAGCACTTTAGTAATTTCAATCCTGTAACTGAGCAGGAAGTCTATAAATGACTGTATATTAATGACTGACACTTTTAGTGCATCAGGTACTGTGCCATGTAATAATGAACTATTGATAATGTTTAGAATAGGCGCTGCAAGAACATCCATTGCACTTTTTACTAGTTTTGTTGGCACTGGATCTAGGGAACAAGTAGTGGGTTCCATTTTAGTAATTAAAGCTAAATAATGCGAACCATAATGACAATACTTAAATCGTTACGGTTAGCCATGAATCTGAATCGAGAAAAAGTTTATGATGAAATTTAGTGGAATCACTGTCCACTAGAGGTATGGCTAACATTTACTTTCAAATCAAACATTATACCATTGCTACTGAAAAGAAAAAAGACAAAAGGTTAAATCATGCAAATATGCAAAATAATAAATTGTATATGATTGATCATTTTTTGCCGTGCAAAGTTCAACTGACCAGAAAACCTCAGTTACAGCCATCTAAGAGCTGGACATGTTCACCCTGATCCTGCAGTTGGAATAAACAGATGAAATATTTAAAAGTGTGCAAAACTGAATCAGTTTATGTTAGAAATGAACAACGATTAACTTGATTTGTATGAAAACTTATGTAGTCTGTTTTATTCACAGAGCAAATTTTGGAACTGAGAAATCTGTACATTATTATGAAAAGAGAATAATGCAATTGGTTCTCTAATAACATATAAGACTATCTGGAAAGAAATTCAACAATTTGGAGCTTTTGGTAAGTAGACTTTATAGTACATATAATAAAGAAATTTAGGAGCAAAAATAATAAAAGGCACAAAAGTCGGGAAATACATCAACATTTCAGATAAAGAAAAATGCAATCAAAACCATGTATTCTTAAAACACTGAACCTGAATGAACACATGAGGTGATTTCCCACTGCAGGAACCATTTTCTGGAACCCAGGACTTTTTAGAGACCCAGGAACATTTGTAGCATTCTCACCACAGGATTCAGGCCTTTTGTAGTTCTTGGTATTCCTTTGTAGCTCCTACTCAAGGGTGTGTACTTTTTTTTCAACTAGGAACTATCATGGGTGGGGCTTGGGTGATGAACTATGCTGATTGGCTGGCCATCTTACAAATCCGTTAGCAGTTAGGACATTGGAGAGTTACTAGTGAAGATGGAGCTTAATGCAACAAAATGGATGAATGATGATGTTCAGGCTTTATTAAGTGTGTCTGGTGATAGAGATAATCAAAAGGAATTGGAGTTATCCATCTGAAATGAAAACTTTTTTATTTTTTCATTTTTGTTTGAACTGGGGATTAACCACAGCGCAAGGAAGTATCATAAAGAATTGGAAAAACTAAAACAAGCCCAGGAGTGACCTGACACAGAGCAGCCAAGCTCCAGTTTGGTATGGATGGAGGTTGGCATTATTACCTGGCAGCACTGGTAACTGCCAACAAAAGAAAAAAGACACACAATTTCTAAATTAGGCACCTCTTGCTCATTTCTATGCACTCATGTAGATCTACAAGCAACATGTTGCCAAGCTCAACTTTGTACCCTCTTTTTACAGATCTCCTAAATGTACCGTATATACTCGCAGATAAGTTCTCCCGCGGAGAAGTCGGGACTTGCTTTTACAGTATAATTTCTGGTATTTTATGTCGGTTGTATAAGTCGAATGCAGAAAACTCACACTATCGGTACAAAGAATTATGATATGGTAATGCCCACCTGAGAGAGTAACCACGGAGCACACTGCCTTTCTTTTCTATGTGGGTGTGGCAATGCGCTGTCTCAGCGTGTGCTCCTAACCTCTCTCTCGTGCCTACATGACCAAACAGTAATACCCGAACTATTCCAAAGTGATGTTTGCACTGATCTGTGTTTTTTGTATCTCACATCCTCATATACCTTTATTGGAAGAGCATCCCTTATCTACGATGAAGGATTCGATCAGAAGAAAATATGAAGCTGGTTTTAAATTTAACGTCATTGAAGTAGGTAGGTAGGTAGGTAGGTAGGTAGGTAGGTAGGTAGGTAGATAGATAGATAGATAGATAGATAGATAGATAGATAGATAGATAGATAGATAGATAGATAGATAGATGTGAAAGGCACTATATAATAGATAGATAGATAGATAGATAGATAGATAGATAGATAGATAGATAGATAGATAGATAGATAGATAGATAGATGTGAAAGGCACTATATAATAGATAGATAGATAGATAGATAGATAGATAGATAGATAGATAGATAGATAGATAGATAGATAGATAGATAGATAGATAGATAGATAGATGTGAAAGGCACTATATAATAGATAGATAGATAGATAGATAGATAGATAGATAGATAGATAGATAGATAGAGATAGATAGATAGATAGATAGATAGATAGATGTGAAAGGCACTATATAATAGATAGATAGATAGATAGATAGATAGATAGATAGATAGATAGATAGATAGATAGATAGATGTGAAAGGCACTATATAATAGATAGATAGATAGATAGATAGATAGATAGATAGATAGATAGATAGATAGATGTGAAAGGCACTATATAATAGATAGATAGATAGATAGATAGATAGATAGATAGATAGATAGATAGATAGATAGATAGATACTTTATTAATCCCAGGGGGAAATTCACATACTCCAGCAGCAAAAAATATTAAATTAAAGAGTAATAAAAAATGCAGGTAAAAAACAGACAATAACTTGAATAATGTTCAACGTTTACCCCCTCTGGTGGAATTGAAGAGTCGCATAGTTTGGGGGAGGAATGATCATCTCAGTCTGTCAGTGGAGCAGGACAGTGACAGCAGTCTGTCGCTGAAACTGCTCCTCTGTCTGGAGATGACACTGTTTAATGGATGTAGTGGATTCTCCATAATTGATAGGAGCCTGCTGAGTGCCCGTTGCTCTGCTACGGATGTCAAACCGTCCAGTTCTATGCCAACAATAGAGCCTGTAGTGAAAGAAATTGCGCTGCTGCAACAAAATTCGATGCGTATGAAAAACTGATTTGAGATTGGAGGAGGCAAGAAGATGTAAAAAAAAAAAAAATAAGTGTTGCATTTTTGAACGGGCATATAAGTCGGGGTCTGATTTTATGATTGATTTTTCAGTTTTCAAGACCTGACTTATACGTGTGTGTATACGGAATGTGCATTTATTTATGAAAATTTGAAAGGGTGTGCATGGCAGTTTGGCCAGACCGGAAATGTCCAAGGGCATACCAGAAATTCTCCTGGTGTTCCCGATGGCCACCCCACCCCTTTTCACAGACTAGCATACTCTGGAAATGTCAGAACAAAAGATTCAGCGCCAATTCTTTTGGAGTCCACCGAGGATAAAACGACAAGATGACAACTTCTGATCCAGCACTTACTAAAAATATTTGTAAGTTATCACCTTAACAGTAATATGCATCAAGTTGGTATGTTACTTTTGCTATTCTGTAATGCGTTGCCAATAACTTAATGTTTGTGTATGTATCTTAATTTATATGTTCAGACTCATATTACAACTTCATCTGTACTTGCCTGTACGTGATTTGTTATTAATTTTGGATGAGAAATACCTATGAGAGATTATAGACATCACTGGCGTAGCAATGGATTGTGCAGATTGTGCAAAGCACAAGGGCCTACGAGCTTGGGGGGCCCACTCAGGGCAGTATAGATTTTAAAAAAAATTTAATAACTAAAACAGCGGTTTCGCAGTCTTGATGCAGTGGCTTCAACAATCAATGTCTTGTTACCATCAACTCTGACCTCGATGGCCGATGACGGATTGTATGCTGCTGCTGATCTTCTCACTGAACGCTACAGCACTGACATTTCACCGGCGTTTTGCGCTCAATTGTTTTCATTTCATCCAGTCAACCAAGTTGACTGTTTTCGGAGCAGCTAAACCATTGCTGATAGATCACTGCGCACGGCTTACATGTTACTGCTGACTACGCCAGTGACTGTTGTTGTTGAGTCAACCATCGTCCTCCAAGTTAAAACCCATCAAAAATTACCTCAGAAGCACCACGTCACAAGACAGACTTAGTGGCTTGGCTGGACTCTGAATCGAAAATGAGCATGGCAGACAACTTGATGTGTCAAACATCGTTGAGACTTTTGCACCACAGAAGGCACGTAAGTGAGTATTTTAAGGTACTAATGATATTAGAAGTAATATGATTTGTGACTTGTCAGTCAGTTCCATTTATGTAAGCTTTAACAGTTTAACAAATCCGTAATTTGTTTTAGTGGGTACCTCAGCATGGCTTACTGTGCATTAGTGTCTCTACTGTGAGGATTTATGAGCATGAAACTTTATGACGTCCATTTTCTCAGAACTTGTGTAAAACAGGTCGATTGTGTAGTGGTACCCTGTTGTTGTTTTAATTCGTTACAAATTGAAATGGCTGTATTTTATAGCGCATAGCAGTTTCTACTTTGTAGGTTACGTTATATTTTAATCATCTTCCTTCACAAAGTTGTCTTGGAAAAGTAAGCGGTCCACATTTTACATAGATTTATGTACTAGTACTACTACCTACACCTCCCACATTCCATTCTCACAATTTATTTTATGTTTGCTAACTTACAGTGGCTGTAATAAAGCGATTTAAAACGTTATTACAAATTTCATTTAGAGAGCTGTTTTTTTTGTCACCAGTGTGGAATTGTGATGCAGTCATGGATGCCACTGCCCAGCTGGCCCCTAGGATATAGTTGCGTGCTAGACAGGAGGGGCCCACCTCAGGACGCTGCACAGGGGCCTTCAACAAGCTGGCAACACCACTGATAGACATACTATACACTGGGGTACACTGTCAAGCCAATAGTTATTAACGGTGGAAGCATCAAATATGTTTTTCAAAATGAAATAATATCTGCTCTTACTTACAACGCATTATGCAGTTCTGCACAAAGTGTGTCAAGTGTCCAATACTGTGGCACAGATGTCAATATGCGAAGTGCTCAGCCCACGTACAAATCATGTAGGCTTTGTATTTCTTTTTCCTCAATGTGAAAAAAACATTGTAATGCCATTTAAATGAGTTTATAGTCATAGTCTTCCCTTAAGAAGGGGACAGAACTTCTTATTAAAACTCAAAGCCTACAGCTAAACATGACAAAATCTTATTCTCTTATGCCTAACATATACACGATTCAGACAGTTACCTGTGCCAGGGGGTCAGAGGTGGCACAAAACAAATACAAAGCCTGGCAGAAGCTCCAAGAAATGAGGTGAAAGAAAAGTCATGGAATCACAGAAGTGAAGGAGTGTGCAAGACACCAATGGAAAAGCCAAGTCAGAGACAGCAAGAAAGCAGGCAACCACTGCTTCATTTAAGAATTGCAGATTATTTAGTATGAACCACAAAGAGAAATGTGCCCAGACCAAAGCTCTAGAAGCTAAATGAGAAGATACTGGCCAAGGAAAAGTGTTAGGAGCTGCAAAAGCATCAAGTGTGACTGACACGTGCAGGAAGTGAAACAGAAAGCCTCATTGAAAATCATGTGACAAGAATGTGGATGACAGAAGACTGCAGTGATTACAAGGAGAAAAGGAAAAGAAATGCTGACACATTAAAGGAAGATGTACAGTAAAGGGGGCCCTTAAAAGAATTGTAGTAATATGTAGGTAGTGAGAAGTCAAGCAAAATGACCCCTTTTATTGGCTAACTAAAAAGATTGCAATATGCAGGCTTTCGAGGCAACTCAGGCCCCTTCTTCAGGCAAGATGTAATCAAGGGGCCTGAGTTGCCTCGAAAGCCTGCATATTGTAATCTTTTTAGTTAGCCAATAAAAGGGGTTCTTTTGCTTGACTTCTCACTACATTCATAAAAGCTAACATGGTACAACACCCTAGTACTATAGTCTTTTTCACCAAACTGAAACAACTAGAGTGATGACAATTTTCAGGTTTCTTTGTTTTTTTTCCATCACATGTAGTAAAACAATGTGAGCAATTAAAAGTGTGACATTTTCTTTGATTATTTTTCATCTCCGTCTGCCGAAGACAGATGGCAATTCACATCTGGGAAACAATGTTCAGTAATATCGATAATATTGGCAGAAGGGGATTTGTCAAGGGAGATGCAAATGTATTCAAGTGGAAACCTCTGCACGTCACATAGTTTGCATAAACGTTATAGTTTCCATTCAGCGGTGGGAACACAACAAACAAAAGTGACCCAGAGCTTACAATCTACAGGAACTCATTGGTTCCAGAGAACAAATTTCCTGCAGTGGGGAACCACCCATTGACTTGAAGACTGACCTTTAAATAATGCTGATATATTAAAAAAATAAACTATATAGACATTAATGGTTTTTATTTTACAAACTTAAAAACAGTATGTTACATCACTCATTTTATACTATTTACGCTAATGTAAAAGTAGAGGATGAAATCACTTAAGAACTTGATTCTCTGGCCCCATTACCATGCTCACACGTTTCTTTTCATGTAGTCATTATTGATTTGAAACAAGCAATTTACACAAATAAGTAATCATAACTTACAAAATGGAAATTACAGATCTTGAAAGTTGTAAATTTACCATTGACACTCAAAAGCAAAATACTGTATATACAGTCGGTTATCTGTGAGTTTGGCATTGACGGTTTTGGCTCCTCACCATGGCTTGAAATGATTAAAAAAAAAAAATCCAGAATATTCTCAAAAAAGAATAAATGAACTTCTACGTGCAGCGCTACTCGCTAAAAACGCACCAGAAACAACAGCGCAGGCTGATGCTGCTGAGGCATCGCATACCGAGTCCAACCAACCTTCAGTCCCGCTGTTCCAGCCCTTGTGTTTGCTTTGTACACTCAACTGTCTTTATGGTTTTAAATTCATCCTGAGCATCCACGGATTTTACACATCTGCAGGACATCCTGGAATCATACATCTATGGATAAGGTGGGCTGGCCTGTATTTTTTATTATAATTGTATTTGTTTATACAGTATATAAAACTGAAACATACTGTTCCTCAAGCCAGGATTATTTCTTGCTATCTGCCTGATGCAACCAGGATAAGCTCTGGCTATCCACAATCTTAGAATAAAGAATATGGTTGAATGTACACATTAACTTCTTGTTGAAAAATATTTTCAGTAAACTTTTCCCCAAAATGTAATGTTTTACCTGGCAGTATGGTGTGTTATCTTTCTTGTGAATGGACCTATTCAGCGCTTATTAGTCACACAGAAGTAGACTATAATGAAATGTTTCATCGTCAGTGATTGAATGATAAGATAAGAATGCTCACGTACATCAAAACTGCTTAAGGATTTAAATAAGTAGAAACCCAACACTTACACTCTGACTAGGGGTCTTAGATCGAGCTATTTTATTCTTAACTTAAGGTGCAATATGCAAAGAAACATTAACAAATTTGCAGACTAATCCAAACCCAAGCCTAACTTTAAGACATTTTTAAAACATTCAGATTTAGGAAATGTACATTTCTTTTAAAACAAAAGCTGTGTATCGTATTTCTTTGACTTTGGCAGAGGAGCATGCAGAAGAAAAACTCTCAATGTTAAAATGCATGAGTGCTCTTATCACTCATTAAGTCTTCGTCAACAAACTCCCTGAACCTTCCAACTGAGTCAGTAAGGCCATTCAAGTGGAACTGATGAACCCTGATAACATCCATTCAAGGGATTCAAGTCATAACAAACTGAAAGGTTGAGTTTTATCCATTATGGCAGAAGTTATAAAGGTGTTACTGAAAGCAATAAAATACACTGGAAGAGCAGAAAAATGTATTTGAATGACGGAGGGCTTGAACTCCCTAACATAAAACTCGTGTCAGGAACTGACCAAAAAACACAACTAGCACAAATGTAATAAAATGAAATGAATGTTTCTCAAGTGAATCATAAAGAGGTAGGCTTTAATTAAAAGAAATTTTTTTCTATATTATAAACTTTTACATGATATATAACATCAGCTGAGTTTATGATCTGGGCGATGCCTAAAATCCGCATCTTGTGTAATACGTAACTAAATGCACGAATAAGACTTGTGTAAAATTTTACACTTGGAAGGAAGATTAGCTGAGCCAAACATATAATCTATATGTCTGGAGACAATCCTGAGCAAGTTTTGCTTAAAAGTAGGTGGGAACAATTAGACAGCACACTGTGTGTCACCTTTCTAAAACAATCCAACGCCTCACGAAGAACACACGCTCAAAGTACAGGACTATTTAAAATGAAAGAGCAGATTTCAAAAATGTATTTCAAACAAACTGTATAAGACAGAAACACATTCCGCACATCACTGGATAGAGGAAAGTTCAAAGTTTGGTCCAGCTATCCTTGAGGTTGTATGCACTCAACATGAATACCATGTGTAGCGCAACAAACATCAAAACGTTTCTTGCAACACTGGTCCCCAATTACTGAATTCACAGTTTCCTCAATTCGTTGTCGCAAATCTTGAAGATTAGCGGGCATAGGTGGAACCTTCCAATCCATCGTCCTGGAATGGTGTCGTTCAGGTAACGCCGGACCTTCATGCAAGATGGTGCCCTGCCTCATTTCCCATTGGAGGTCCGGCATTACGTGAAGTCACCATTCCAGGATGATGGATTGGAAGAGGTGGACAACAAGATCTTGCTCATCGTCTATGGCCTCCCAGGTCTCCAGACCTTACCCCCTGCGATATTTATCTATGGGGGTACATTAAAGAAAGAGTATTTGTTCCACCTATGGCCGCTAATCTTTAAGATTTGCGACAACGAATTGAGGAAACTGTGAATTCAGTAATTAGGGACCATGTGTGTCAAGAAATGGTCTACCGTTTTCATGTTTGTTGTGCTACACATGGTGCTCATGTTGAGTGCATGCAACCTCAAGGACCCCAGGACCAAACTTTGAACTCTCCTCTATCCAGGGATGTGTGGAATGTGTTTCTGTCTTATACAGTTTGTTTGAAATACATTTTTGAAATCTGCTCTTTCATTTTGAATAGTCGTTGTCACACAAACGAGTCACAGACATCATAAAGGTTTGGGGCAGCCATCCATATATTGTTTCCTGGTTATTCTCCTCAATTACAAGAATTTTAATGCACCTTCCATTACTCTATGGGAAATTTCACACTATCTAAAACTAGAAATAAATTGGGAGTGGTCTCCCCTCGACTTTCTCATATACTGATATATGGGGATGGATGTTTGAGGAGTAAACCACAAGACAAGGATTATATTTTTATATCATACACATTAAAGAACCATCAACAACAAATCAAATCAAATTAATAATATAGTGAACAGTTATTATAAAAGAAAAGTTGAATACTGTAAATCGGACTCTGGAGCTCTATGAATAAAAGTAAAGTACCACTTCTGATTAAAGGAAATAGTCCAAAAGTTGATAGAAATCTGTGTTTTGTACCTAATACTTGAATGCAAAATTTGGTGACCTAAGTGAAAGCGAACTCAAGTTATCGTGTTTACATACTCACAGACACACACACACACAGAGGCACAGACATAATTCCAAAAATGGTATTTACAGACTCAGGGAGGTCAAAAAACACAGAGATTCATGAAAATCTTGAAATCAAATATAATACTTTCCCTATGAGAAAGTAAATTAGACTCAGGGAGGTCTACAATGTCGAGATTCATCAAAATCTCGAGGTTGAATTTTTGGACGATTACAATATTTTCCCTATACTTTGTATACGAGAAAATAAAAATTACAATTTTCTTTACTGGGAACTATGCAGAGCTTCTTTAGAGTTGGGTCAGTTTTCCTTAATTGTTATTTTAAATTAACTTTGTTGAGCTCCTGCTTGTAAATTCCTATTGTTTCAATTATTAAAAGGCTTGAGAACATGGCGTACCTCCCTTTTCTAGTCTTTTTTTTTAATCCATGAACATTTTTCATATCATTTGTCATTGTACACCATTGTCCCACATTGGCTTGTATTATATCATAAACTTTTTACATTCTTAATGAAAAGGTTTTCTCAGTCATCACTACAAAACACATGGAGTAAGTAACATACAAAATACCGTTTTGATCTGGAGTAGTCCTTTAAGTTCGCTGTTAATCACACATTTGATTTTATCAAGTTTAAAATAGGGCACTATATAAAATAAGATTGTATTCTTTCAACTTTTTTTCCCCAGACACATTAGCTTACATTTTTGGCTTACAACATTCTTCTCGTATTTAGCAATTTAGTATCTTTCACACAAGCAACTAAACCCTTAACATTTAAAACATAACTTTGAGTCTTATTTGTACACTACCTTCATGTGACATATTTACAAATAAAAATGAAGCACTATTTGCAAGCTGAAACATTAGCATCTCTTATGACATAAAATGCAAATGTTAAGCCTGGGATCTGAAGCGGACTTCCCACTGGCAAGGTGGATCCTGTCAATTCCGGCAAAGTTCTCTCATCAACCATCACCAGCAGCTTTCCATTTAGTTGTATATTCCTTATAAAAACAGTAAAAAAGGTTCAAAATGCATTTTTAATCAAGATGTACATAGTAGACATTCATTGCCATTGGTATATTTAAATCATATATAACTTGCTTAATCATTGTTCTCTTTAAAATGTGCTGTATCTAAAACAATAAGGCTACAGATTTGAATTAAAACGAAAATCTTTTTTGCCTACTTCTGTTTCTTTATAAAAGAACTACAGAAACACATAAACCATAATTGTAACTTGAACCAGTAAAAAGGCAATTTTCTAAACAAATCAACAACCAAAACCGTAACATGCAGACATACCTTGAAGATAATCCTCCTTCTCCAGCAGGCTCTAACCTGTAAGCATCAATTCTTTTTGAAGAAAAGTATTTAGGTAGATGAATGGTTGTGGTCTTCTTACTCAGATTTAAGGCAATGAGTGTGACGTCTCCACTCGTGAAGTTTGCACTACATTTATTAAAACAGACAGGTAAACTTCCATTACTTTTAAAGCTAAGGAGATAATTTATACATATTAAGTACAAGCATAAATTATGGCTACAATGAAAGTCACCTTATCTTCAAGATTACAGTTTGGCCTCTTATCTTTTAAAAATCTTCAAATGTAGTTAACAGACTACGAGTACAGTTGAGATTTTGAATATGAGAGATATTTAAATTGATAAATCACCATTACATAACCTAAACATTTGCATTTTCAAACTTGTTAAACCAAGGGACCAGACGTAAGGGACCAGAGCCTACCACAACAGCACTGGGCACAAAGGTGGGCAGGGTGTCAGGCTGTTACAGGGTTGAGACACTCACCCAAACACACCCACACTTGGCCCATTCAAAATCTCCAATTAAACCTTACACACACACACACACACACACACGCACACACACACACGTCTTTTGGTATACGTCAGGAAAACTGGAGCACCCTTGATATTAGAGCATTAGACAAATTGTTATGAGAACGGGCCATTCAGCCCAGCAAGCTGATCTATGCTATTCACCTAAATTATCCAAAATGACATTAAGTTGAGATCTGAAGGTTCCTAAAGTCTTATTTTCCACCACACTACTTGGTAATTTATTCCATGTATCTGTGATTCTTTGTGTAAAGAAAAGCTTTCAAACATCCATCATGCTATATCCTAACACAGGGTCATGGGGGTCTGCTGGAGCCAATCCTAGGGCGCATGGCAGGAAAGAAACCCTGGGCGGGACGCCAGCCCACTGCAGGGCACACACACCAAGCACAATTTAGGACTGCCAATGCATCTAACCTGCATGTTTTTGGACTGTGGGAGGAGACCCACGCAGACACGCAAACTCCATGCAGGGAGGACCCGGGAAGCGAACCCACATCTCCTTACTGCGAGGCAGTAGCGTTACCACTGTGCCACCGTGCCGCCCAACTTTCAAACATTTGTGCAAAATCTGTCCTTAAGTTTCTAATTGTGTCCCTGTGTTCTTACTGCAGATTTTAAAGTAGCAACTGTGATCCACTGTCCTAATTCCTTTAATACTTTTAAACACTTCAGTCATTTCCCTACTCGATCACCATTTGGTTAAACTGAAAACTCCTTCAATCTCTCCTCAAAGCTCATACCCCTTTATAATCAGTGTAGTTGCTATCCTCTGAACTTTCTCTAGTGCTGCCATGTCACTTTTGTAATATGGAGAACAAAACTGTGCACAGTAATCCAGGTGAAGCCTCACCAGTGAGTTACAAAACTTAAGCATAGCCTTCCTTGACTTGTACGCCACACATCAGGGTGCAGTATAATTTAACATCCAATTAGCTTTCTTCATCACTTCTCTACACTGTCTTGATGTAGATTGTGACGAGTCCACTATGACTTCTAGGTACTTCTCATAAGGTGAACTTTTAAGTTGCAGACCTCCAAATGTGCATTCAAATCTCACATTACTGCTCCCTACATGTAATACTTTACATTTACTTACATGAAATTTCACCTGACACAAATCTACCCATGACTGTGCTGTCCAAATGACACTGCAACAATTTAGCTGACTCTCCATTATCTGTCTTTCCACCTAGTTTGGTATCATCTGCTTCTTGATTATATTCTTGTCCAGATCATTCATCTTATATATAAAGCAGACTGTAACAATGTTGCAGTCTTATATGTATGTATGTACAGTATATCATTCAGTTCACGCTTAGTAACCACAAGGGGGAACCAGAGAGCCCAAGATAACCCAATACAGTTCACAGTATCTATATATATAAAATCCCTGTGTGCGTCCAGGTGTCCGTGTGTGGGTGTCTTCTGGTGAAGTGCGCATGCGCGGGGCACGGTGCGACTCGCGATATTACTGTCAGAGAAAGTTAGAGGCGTTTTACGGAAATACAAACCAGTATTACTGCGAGAGGAAATTAAAGGTACACAATACAGTGACGTATATTACAGCCACATACAATACCGACGCGCACGCCTGTATTACCGCCAGAGAAAATTAAAGGTATATTACGGACGTACAAGCCGGCGGACGTACAAGCCGGTATCCTTCAATAAGGGCGCGCACAAAAAGGTGATTGAGGTCGCCCTTTTGAAGCTCGCCTTTTTGTGCGCGCCCTTATTGAACAGAGCCGTACAAGACAGTATTACTGTCACAGAAAATTAGACACACAATACACGGTGGCAGCCCACGAAGAACGGTCAGTTCAGCAAGTAAACATCAACAAAAGAAAGGCTGAAAGAAAGAAAAATACGACCAACAAAAAGAATGAGGTCAAAGTCCCTTGCCTTTTAATATAGACTGTTCCTACTAATGTTTATGCACTACTGTTCTAGCGCCCGTTATTATAACGGGCTAAATGACTAGTCTTATATATAAACGTCTACGAGTGGAAGTGTGTGTGTCTGTCTGGCCTGGAAGTGACAGGTGGAGTCGGGGTAAGGGCTCCACCTGCTAGGATACACAAGCGATGTGAGCACGTCGGCAAAACAAAACCTCCTAGGAGAGAGACGCCCAGAGTAGTTCCTTTCAATTACCTGAAATCTCTACATTTCAGTTTTTTTTCTGACGATTTCAATAGTTTCTAGGACCCTGGCCTTTTTACAGCATGGGCTTACACAGCAAGTAAGAATATAAATCCAATAAAGAGTTTTTATTCCACAAAGCACCTTCCAATGAACACCCCTCCAACAATTAGCCACAATCTAATATAAAGCAGACGGTAACAATCTTGTGGTCTTGTATGTATGTTATCATTCAGTTGACACTCGGAACGTTTTCTGGTGTGCTCCGTAAAAGCAACCAACAGTTGTATCATGAAAAATCCATAGTATTATTTAATGTTTAACATTTGTTTTTGTTAACTATACAGTGGAATCTCGGGTCACAACTGTAATTCGTTCCAAAATTCTGGTCGCAACTCGATTTGGTCATGACCCAAAGTAATTTCCCCCATAGGATTGTATGTAAATACAATTAATCCATTCTGGACCATATGAACTGTATGTAAATATATATTTTTTTAAAGATTTTTAAGCACAAAAATATTTAATTATACCATAGAATGCACAGTGTAATAGTAAACTAAATGTATAAACATTGAATAACACTGAGAAAACCTTGAACAGAGAAAACTAACATTGCAAGAGTTCACACTACAGCCTTACCAACCGCTCGCTAAAAACACTTTTTTTGTTAATGAGTTTTAAACACAGGGAAAAAAATGAACATTTAAAAAATCCTTAATTTATACAAAAACTAACCATAAACAACAAAGAAAACTAACCTTGCATGAGTCGAGTTCTGGCATGAAGGAAGTGAGCAGGAAGCTGGGTGGAGAGGAGGTTACAGTTTTGAGGTAGAGTCCCTCTGCGCGATGCATGTCTGACCGAGAACAATGTACTACAGGGAGAGACTGAACACGTGCGGAAATCATCGGCGCGTACAAACCGGAAGGGAAACTGGCTTGTTCATCAACCGAGTGTGTAGTCGTGAACATAAGCAAAAGTTTGGCAAACTTTTTAGTTGTAGCCCAATTTGTACATGTTCAGAGACATTTGTGAACCGAGGTTCCAGTGTATTTTCATCTTGCATTATACTTATTGTAACAAATGTTGTAGTGGTAATAGAATATTTTTCATCGTCAAAACTTCTGCATGTAAAAACTTATTACTACACCACAAAACAAAAATTCATCTGTTAACTTCTGTTTTTTTTAATTATATCTTTCTCAAACTTTATTTTCCTCCCGGGCAATGCCAGGTATTTCAGCTAGTGTATATTAAAAAAGCAGCTGCCCCAGCACTTAAGCACAGGTGCCGCAGTGGTAGTGCTGCTGCTTTGCAGTAAGGAGATTGTGGGTTCGCTTCCCGGGTCTTCCCTGTGTGGAGAGCGCTTTGAGTAGTGAGAAAAGCGCTATATAAATGTAAAGAATTATTATTATTATTATTGAGGGACACCACTTTTAACACCCCCTAACTCCAAAAATGATCTCCTCACCATTACCCTACACTTCCTGTGGAGAACGTGGAAAATCCAAACAGACAAAACCCAAATGTAGGATCCAAACTAAGGATTCTGAATCCATGAGGTAGCAGTAAGCACTAAGTGCTGTGCTGCTGTACTGTACATAAATGTTAGCCTTATTCAGATTACAGATACAGTACATTGGATCTTTTCATGAAATCACATTTAAAAAGCATTCTAACCATTAAAATCATTGCCAAATATTACCTTTATTTTATAGGAAACCAACAGAGAACGCAAATTTTCCAAATATTCACTCAGCAGAATTACTCAACAAAGGGATGCAGTACCTGTTGTTCCGAGCACAATGCATATACACCCGAAGATGCCTGTTCTGATCTCCATCATGTGTGAATATGGTAACATTCAGCACTTTGGGTCCTACTAGCTTCTTGTAAAGCAGTGAAAGCCAATAATCCTATTGAGCAGGAGAATGATAAATAAATTAGTCAACCTGAAAAACAATAAAGATGTGGCACTCCAATGGCTTGCTATAAAATAGTCATTCAAACTACATTGACATTTTCACCTATTCAAAGAAATAAAATACCTGAAATGCTTCTAGCAGAAAGAATTTAATTTCTGTTTCTTATTTCACCTGTTGCATGGCTGCACTCCGATCCCAATCCAGGTGGTTCATTGTGTGGGGGGTGCTGCAACGCGCTATAATCAGCGAATGGTCCCGAATCCCCCCAAACCCCTCCCCCTTATTTTGCAAAACTAATATATTTCATACATATTAGATACTACAATGCGACACCTTACTATATTGCATACTGTGAGTGCCACAGACAATGGTCAGATGTCCCAGAGGGTGACTCCTTGCAAGATGAAACACCACAACAAAAGAGAATGGAAGGATAGGCTTTCTTAATGGATGGGGAACAGGAATCCTTCCCTGGCAGGGAAGCCAGTACATATGGGGGAAAACAACAGCATGTAGGTACTGTACTCCCAGATATGCTAGGGGGCAGCATCCCTGAGATTCAGGTCCCCTTCAGATACTCACAAAGCATCATGGGAGTTGGGGTCAGAGAGTACAGCCCTGTTAGGTTCCATGGGTGCCACCAGAGGGCGCTTGCAGGGAGATATGGTCCATATTTTTTGCTACTCCTGTCTGACCTGGAAGTGCTTCCAATGGACCATGTCCTAGCCCCGGAAGTACTCCCAGGTCAAAGATAAAAGGAGCTGCTTCACCTTGGCCCAGGGAGTCACAGTGTGGAGGCAGAGGACAAAGCTCTTGGAATGAATGAATTCTGTAGAACAGTAACGTTGACTCTGAAGCTGTTGTTAACTGTCGATTGAAGTCTTTGAGTAATAAAATGGGCAATATTAAAATCTATGGTTGTGCAGAGTTTGATTAAGTCTGATGAAGACCATGGAGTGGCTGCTGCTTCACCACCTGAGGCCACATGTCCGCCACGCCCTCGACCCTCTGTAGCATGTAGATGCCATCATCTACATGCTACATCAGTCCCTCTCCCACTTGAACAGAGGCAGTGGTGCAGTAAGAATTATGTTTCTGGACTTCTCTAGGGCCTTCAACACCATCCAACCTCTGCTCCTTAGGGACAAACTGACACGAGATGGGAGTAGATTCATACCTGGTGGCATGGACCGACAGACCTCAGTATGTGCGTCTCGGGAACTGCAGGTCTGACATTGTGGTCAGCAGCACAGGAGTGCCACAGGGGACTGTACTTTCTCTGGTCCTGTTCAGTCTATATACATCAGACTTCCAATACAACTCTGAGTCCTGCCACGTGCAAAAGTCCGCTGACGACACTGCTATCACGGGCTGCATCAGGAGTGGGCAGGAGGAGGAGTATAGGGACCTAATCAAGGACTTTGTTAAATGGTGCGACTCAAACCACCTACAACTGAACACCAGCAAAACCAAGGAGCTGGTGGTGGATTTTAGGAGGCCCAGACCCCTCCTGGACCCCATGATCATCAGAGGTGACTGTGTGCAGACGGTGTAGACCTATAAATACCTGGGAGTGCAGCTGGATGATAAATTGGACTGGACTGCCAATACTGATGCTCTGTGCAAGAGAGGACAGAGCCGACTAAGGAAGTCCTTCTAAGGAAGGACTATACTTCCTTAGAAGGCTGGCATCTTTCAACATCTGCAATAAGACGCTGCAGATGTTCAATCAGACGGTTGTGGCGAGTGCCCTCTTCTATGCGGTGGTGTGCTGGGGAGGCAGCATAAAGAAGAGGGACGCCTCACGCCTGGACAAACTGGTGAGGAAGGCAGGCTCTATTGTAGGCACGGAGCTGGACAGTTTGACATCAGTGGCAAAGTGACGGGCGCTGAGCAGACTCCTGTCAATCATGGAGAATCCACTGCATCCACTGAACAGGATCATCTCCAGACAGAGGAGCAGCTTCAGCGACAGACTGCTGTCACTGTCCTGCTCCACTGACAGACTGAGGAGGTCATTCCTCCATCACACTATGCGACTTTTCAAATCCACTTGGGGTGGGGGGTAAACTTTAAAATTATATACAAAGTTATTGTTTGTTATACCTGCCTTGCACTCTCCACCATGTATTTTTTTTTTAACTTGCACTGCGTTTTTATTACTCTTTAATTTAATATTGTTTTTTATCAGTATGCTGCTGCTGGAGTATGTGAATTTCCCCTTGGGGATTAATAAAGCCCCTATTCTGGACAAAGATCCTGCTCTTACCTTTTATTATAAAGATTTAATGAGCTTCTGTTAAAAGTCACATTTCTCCCAGAGAACAAATAAGATTCTACTTGTCTACAGTATCTATCTATCTATCTATGATATAGTGCCTTTCACATTTATCTATCTATCTATCTATCTATCTATCTATCTATCTATCTATCTATCTATCTATCTATCTATCTATCTATCTATCTATCTATCTATCTATCTATCTATCTATCTATCTATCTATCTATCTGTTTGAGGCTTGGTGGCACCCCCTACTGATTATAATATAGAAAAACTACGAGTAAATTGGAAAAAAATAAACATAATATATGCTTTCAAAGAAGCTTTCTAAGAAATTATGAAACTAAGGGACATGACTCCAACTATTAGCCCCTATGATCCATAGGTATTATGAGGTACATTTATTATAAAGATATTGAAATTGTTAAGAGGTGTCAAGTGCAACTTAAGAGCGTTTATACTGTACCTTCTTATTAAAACTCAAAGCCTACAGCTAAACATGACAACATCTTATTCTCTTATGCCTAACATATACACGATTCAGACAGTTACTGTACCTGTGCTGGGTGTCCGAGGTGGCACAGAGCTAATACAAAGCCTGGCAGAAGCTCCAAGAAGTGAGGTGAAAGAAAAGTCATGGAATCACAGAAGAGAAGGAGTGTGCAAGACACCAATGGAAAAGCCAAGTCAGAGACTGCAAGAAAGCAGGCAATCGCTGCTTCATTTAAGAATTGCAGATTATTTAGTATGAACCACAAAGAGAAATGTGCCCAGACCAAAGCTCTAGAAGCTAAATGAGAAGGTATTGGCCAAGGAAAAGTGTTAGGAGCTGCAAAAGCATCAAGTGTGACTGACACGTGCAAGAAGTGAAACAGAAAGCCTCATTGAAAACCATGTGACAAGAATGTGGATGACAGAAGACTGCAGTGATTACAAGGAGAAAAGGAAAGGAAATGCTGACACATTAAAGGAAGATGTACAGCAAAGGGGGCCCTTAAAAGAACTGCGGTAATATGTAGGTAGTGACAAGTCAAGCAGAATGACCCCTATTATTGGCTAACTAAAAAGATTGCAATATGCAGGCCTTCAAGGAAACTCAGGCCCCTTCTTCACAGCAAGATGTACTCAAGGGGCCTGAGTTGCCTTGAAGGCCTGCATGTGGTATAGCAGGTCTGCGGCTTCAAAAAAAAAAGGGCCAGTTTTAAATCCATAAAGCCGTGTCACTCTCCGTGGGTGCGATTGCACGACCGCGGGGTGTTAATGAGGTAGTTTGGACGAGTCGCACCTGCATGTGCGGGTGCGATCGTTCTTAATTGCTTCATTGGCTTCCTGCGGCGTGTGATTAAGGCGCTGTGCCCACGGAGACAAGTGTATATGTATATATATATGTATGTATACTGGCCAGCACAAAAGTAGGGTGGAGTCAAAGACGGAGAAATCAAAGAAAAGCAAAAAAACAGAAAGAGGTTAAAAGACATTAAAGGCAGTCTTGGCGATTGATCTGGCAACCTGGAAGGAGGAAGTAGTATGAGCCGGGGCCCCGTGAAGGAGCATTAGCTGTGGCGCTCTAGGGTCTAGTTCGTCCCACTGAATATTCGGGTGGAGTGTGGCGAGCAAGGCAGGTGCCCTTTCTAGGCTTCCGAGGTGCGACCAAGTGAGCACGAAGGAAGAAGGGAGTAGAGTCGACCTCGGATGGTCTGGCAGCCAAGACGGAGCTCGTGGCTGCTGAGTCTCCGCCGGCTACACGAGCAATGGGTGAGCCGGGGAGAATGAGAAGGAGGTGGGCTGAGATCAGGAGGAATTAGACTGCATTTTAACCTGAGATTTTTAACAGATTTATTGATTTTTTTTAACCCCACTTTTCCCAATGATTTTTATGGATTTATATATAGGTGCTGGTCATAAAATTAGAATATCATGACAAAGTTGATCAATTTGGTCTTAATTGATATTCTAATTTTCTGAGATACTGAATTTGGGACTTTCATTAGTTGTCAGTTATAATCAAAATTAAAAGAAATAAACATTTGATTAAACATCAGTCTGTGTGTAATGAATGAATCTAATATACAAGTTTCACTTTTTGAATGGAATTACTGAATTAAATCAACTTTGTCATGATATTCTAATTTTATGACCAGCACCTGTATGTGCTTATTTTTTTGAATGCTGCACAATTGACACTTGTTGATTTTACTTTTGTTTTGACTTGTTTTTAATAAAAGCACTTGGGCACTTTTTCCACCATCCTCTGGCATCACCAGTGAATTGTCCTCATTTGTCAGCACATCTCGGTTATAACTATCGACGGTATTGGTTCAGCAGACTCCCATGTGGAAAGAGGGAGCCTGTAGGGGACCAGCATCATCACACTGCATATTGTAATCAAGTTAGCCAATAAAAGGTGTCATTTTGCTTGACTTCTCACTACAGTGATCCCCTGCCTATCGCGGAAGTTACGTTCCAGACCCATCAGTGATAGGTGAAAATCCACGATATAGAAAGACCATATAAATAAACTTTTTTTTTTTATAGTTCAAGCCTTAAAATACCCCTCCCACACACTTTAAACACATGTAAACTTATTAAAACACACTTTGTAAACACATATGATATGTGGATGTTGGGCTAAGGATATGACTAACATCTCTCTATTATAAAAAAAAATCTTGGCAGGGAGACCAGGGAGATGAGGCGTGAAGACATTTTGATGTTTCACGAGAGACATTTTAACGTCATGCAAGACAAAGCAGTGAGACAGAAGGACAGCTGTTGTACAGGCTTTTAAGTGATTGACGCACAGAGCGACAAGCAGAAGCAGCACAAAGCCAGTAGCTGATCCGTCCGCTTCTCCTTAGCGTGTGTTCAGCTACCCCCCCACCCAATCACAACGCAAGCGGGGGAGACGCAAAGTGGCAGAAGCGTAGCGTGCGTCCGGGGGGTTGAGCAAAGCAATCGAGACGAGATCATCTCGGAGCGACACTTTGACAACAACCTTAGGAAGCAAAACCCGTGAGATGGTGCCCCCCCACCCCCCTCGTTCAGAATGCTAGCGGCAGAGATGCAAAGTGGCAAAAGGACAGCTGCTCTACAGGCTTTTAAATGATTGACGTAAAGCGTGACAAGCTGAACACACAGCTGGGCAGCAGCAAGACAGCAGCTGAACTGATCGTATCTCTTTAGCATGCGTTCAGACCCCCCCCTTCACAACACGAGCAGCGTTATAAGTCCTACGAGTAAGAGATTTAACCACGCCCATGGCAGGAAATAAAGGACAGATATTGTTTTTACAAAAGTTTTTAAGTAAAAATTAAAATAATGCATATGTAACAATTCCCATAAAAATAACAATCTCTTTAAATTGTTTATCTGGTAAACTAAACCCGGGGGTGGGCCAGCAAAGCGAGCAGGGGGCGGAGCCCCCTAGTAATAATAATAATAATAAATCCACGATGTAGCAGGGGCGCGATAGCTGAACCGCGATATAGCGGGGGATCACTGTACATTTATAATGGCTAACACTGTACAAGACCCTAGTACTACAGTAATATGTAGTAAATACACTGGGAGTTTAAAGCCAAGCAAAATGACACCTTTTATTGGCTAACTAAAAAGATTACAATATGCAAGCTTTCGAGGCAACTCAGGCCCCTTCTTCAGGCAAGATGTAATACAGAAACTGAAGTTTCCTATGTTTCCAGTTTCTGTATTACATCTTGCCTGAAGAAGGGGCCTGAGTTGCCTCGAAAGCCTGCATATTGTAATCTTTTTAGTTAGCCAATAAAAGGTGTCATTTTGCTTGGCTTTTCTCTACATTCATAATGGCTAACACGGTACAACAACCTAGTACTGGGAGTTTAAGAAAGAAAGAAAAACCCAAACTGAAAAGAAGAACAAACAAATTGAAAAAAAAAAATACAGATTACAGTAGTTTGTTTTGCTGAATGTTTGGAATGTCACTGAAAGCCATGATATAGACAGACATGACTGCTGTAGAGGGAGTAACTGATAGGAAGAGGAGAAACAACTGAAAAGGGTGAAGATTTAAAACACAAAACTTTACAGAATTTCTTGGCATGCAGGTGGATTGTGATGAAGGGGCAGGATACGAGTCCAAGAGGTCGGCCAAAACGTCTGCGATTAAAGTTGGTGGAGGAAGGCATGGAAATGGAAAAAAGATGATTTACAGCTGATAATGGCTATTAAAGCATTGATGGCCATGTTCACAAACACATGGAAAAATACTTACTGCATGTGAACACTAACAACAAAGTGTATGCAGTGATACTAACAGAAAGCTAGTGTGTGAAAAATAAATGCAATGATCCAAAAAATATTTTGAAATGTATCACTCACAGGTAATGGGTCAAAATTAGAATCCACCAAATGATAAGAGCCAGCTCCAACAAAAACTTGCCTGATTACCACATCAATGCCAAGTTTTGCAGACAGTCCAAGTTTATCAAGCCACCTAAACAGCAAAGCAAATGGCATAATTTCAAAAAATTGTTAATGTGTCACAAATATACATAAACTCATACAATCAAATCTAAAACCAAAAGGTCTTTGCAAAATTAGAAACAGATTCAAACTTGGTTGAAAAGCCACATAAAGAAATTGTGAAACTAAGGGATAAGGCTCCAACTATTGGCCCCTCCAATCCTTAGGTATTATGAGGTACAACGAAAATAAAGATGATGATGAAGCTTCCATAGAAGATTAGTTTAGCAATGTCATCTAGGTGCACAAGAGCAGCAGCATCACCCATTGGATAGTGACATTAAATCTGAAGTATACTCAATGACACTGTCAACATACAAATGTGTAAGCACATAAACATAAGTTAAGTTTAATGTATATCACTTCATTCTTCATATGACTAAAATTTGATTTCATGTACTGTATATCATCAATTTAATTGCATCTCTAGCATAAAATGCATTTGTGTAAGATTTTGGAGAAGGAAATATTTATCATTTTGTGGTGTAGGTGCCCCAAAGGATGGATGGGTATCCCACCCAGGATGGAAGAGGGTTCCTTACCCAGCCAGGATGCCCTAATGGAAGGATGGATTAACTGGTGGCAATACCCAGCCAGGATGGCTTATTATTCCTGTCCTGATGGGGTTGCCCAAAGACTGCAGGAACTAGTAAGGGAGCAGTTCATCCCCCACAATTCTAGGTGGCAGTGCTCTTCAGATATGAGTCCCAGTCTGGACAACCGCAGGGAGTCCGGAAGTTGAGGACGATGGAGGGAGCTGCCATGGAGGACCTCCTTGGTTTGTGTATAACCCGGAAGTACTTACAACAGGCCACGTCACTGGAAGTAATCTCGGGTTCACTTTAAAGAGGAGCTGCCTTACCACTAGTCGGGGAGCCAGCGTTGGTTCCTTTTATAGTGCACCCAGAAGTGCTCCAGGTGTTTCTTGACTTTCTTTCAGCTGAACTGCCGGATGTGGCAGAAGTGGTGCCACAAAGGGCTCACCCGTAGCTGCAGTACCCCCTGGTGGCTCCAAACTACAACTCCCAACATGCCCTGCGGGGATCCGTGGTGCTGTAGCAACCCAGAGAGGCTGACCTCTAGTGTCTTGGGGAAGATAATGACCCCAATGTGGTCTCTCCCTCAGTCCTTCCACCAAGCTGGCGTCTTGGCCGGGTAATGGTCCTGGCCATCTGTCACAGTTGTTTAGAAAGAATTTGATGGCTTTGCAAGTTCATGCTTCTTTATAGCAAATGATCCAAAATTCTTACATAAAGCCAGCAACATATGTGTCCGATAGCCCCGGAGCTCCACCACCAAAGGCAGACCCTGTCTCTCCAAGCCACACTTTTTTGCCAGGTACAATTTTTTCAACAATCTGCAAATATATCAATGAAATAAAAACATTTAAGTTTTCACCATATGAATATGCAATCTTGAAAAATCTAAAATTTTCACATTTAGGTATTCAAAATGTAGTGTACATGTCACAGAGATATACCACAAAAAACAGAAAGAGTCTTAATCTGAACCACATGCACTGCCAAAATGGTGTCTAGATTTTGAGAGGTCCCACACCTACAGTAAAGCATGTAGTTGTCCTAAACCAAACAACCCAAAAACTGCCTAAAATGCCCACTAGAGGGGGAAATTGCCATCAAAACCCCACTTAGTAATAGGGCAAACACAGGCTCCTGATAAATTAAAAAGTTTATTCTTCACAAAAATGCTCTGTGAAGCTTCAAAGAACACAAAAGGCATGAAGGAGTTGCTGACAATGCAATCCAAGGCAGACAAAGTCCCAATGTAAATATAAAAAAAGAGCATCAGGTCAAATATTCCAGAAAACACAATAGCACAAGAACAGAAAAATTAATATTAACTCCCTAGCGCAGGGGTGGGCAATGTCGGTCCTGGAGGGCCTCAGTGGCTACAGGTTTTCATTCCAACCGAAATGCTTAATTAGAAACCAATCCTTGCCAATCTCAGACCTTATTTAATTATATGGCTTGCTAGTCTGCAATGTAAAGTTCTTACATCATAGATTTTTTCCTTTGCAAGGATGTCATCCAAATGATTTGAAGCCTAAAATGTTTGATTTTAAGTCTATCACATTTTTCTATTAAGTGTTTTATTAAATCAAACGGTGCATGATGAACCCACAGAGATGTAAATGGAAACAAGCAAGATGGAGAACGATTTTATCATTTAAATCGTTTTGCTAATAAGGAGCCATTACAACAGTGAATGCAGAGGTTCAAGATTGAAATAAGCAATTAAGGGTGGGGAACCTTAACAAGCGAGACCACTAAAATGAAGCATGAAAATGTCACTTGGGCAGTAAGGGCTTCATCAGCAATAATTGACTTCTCATTAAGAAACTGGGTTGGAACAAAAACCTGCAGCCACCGCGGCCCTCCAGGACTGACATTGCCCACCCCTGCCCTAGCGCATTCAAATGAACTGCCAGGAATTGTGGGAGGCACTCCAGTTTTATAGGGTGGAGGGTAGTTCCTGGTGGTCCTGTCTCTTGGGGAACTACCCACAAAACACATAGGACATAACACAGGCAAAGAAAATACAGCAGATAATAAACAAGAGTAATAACACAAATAAATGGCTCAACCTAGAACAACAAGGATAAAAAAACATGCATTTGAACCACCTGTCAGAAAAGGAACCCTGGCTGAAATATAACCATTACAAATGTTTTAATAAATCTAAGGACAATTTGGATCAGTTGCTGGAGCCTGACTCTTCACACTACATGACCAAGAATTTGGGGATTAAGTGTGCCTAGCAGCCTAGGTATACCCAGGAGGTCCTGTTGACTCTTTGCAGCTGTAACCCCAAAAAAGAAACTCAACAGCTACTGCACTTAAGTGCATTTAAAAGTGCATCCTCAGCGAAGGATCTTGAAACTGAAGATGAGAAGGTGCACGAAACTGGGGATGAAGGATTGATTTTTTAAAAACACAGCAATGTCTTCTTCCCTATCATTAACGACACCAAACAGGAAGAATTCTAATGTCACTTTCACATCCACACCAGACATCCCACAATCTTCTGCCTTGGAGCTTACTTAAACACCAGCGAATCAGGAATGTCAGCATTCAGTCAATAACCAGTGTCTGAGCACTTCAAGCACCCAGGAGGGCCTTAAGAAGCTTTATATAAAATATGTTTTGGTCCTCAACCTTGTTACCTTTTTTTTGTTTTGTTGGTTCCATCATTTCATTGGCCTGCCTGTTAAGTAGGGTTTTACCAGGTTGGTACATCAACTCTTCAACGTGTCTTCGCATTTATTATCATTTATTTATGTACACACGTTCATTAGAAACTTTAAATACAAACGCCTTGTTCCACCCTTACAGTACGTTCAAGCTGCGAGCCTCCTGTTCTGCCTCATCTCAAAAATGCTCCATTTGATTGAAATCTGCTGACTTTACAAGTCACTGGAGCAAACAGAAGCCACGTTTGTGAAACCAGCTCGAGAGAATGCATGCTTTATGACACAACACACTGTTCTTCTCGAAATATTCATTTGAAAAAGGGTCAGTTGTGGCCATGAAAGAATACACATGGTCAGCAACAATGCTTAGGTACACTGCAGAAGAATTTGTGCTCATCTACACAAGTCCTAACTCTGGCAAAATGAACCGTGCTGTCAGCTGACCATAGTTTAACAAAGCATTAATGGAGAGTTATTGCTGGGCTACATTTATGTTTCAAACCAGCAGTGACATAGCATCCAGTCGGACACACAGACACACATTCTCTTATCTTTTCATTAGGGTGAATTTATCTAGTATATATCTCCACCCTGGAGCTTCAAGTACATGGAGTTGAAGCTAATGTGCTGTCCAAGTTGGTGAAGCTGATTCCAACAGACTCCAACAGAGTGTCAAGAGTGTGTCCATTAAGTCAGCTCCACATAGTTGGAGCTCCAAAGATACCAGACTCGAATATATGTCTTATTGTTCCCTTTTTCTCCATTTAAAAATACTTGGCTGTCAAAGAATGTATATGTGTACCTACCCATCCATCCATCCTTTTTCCAACCTGCTGAATCCGAACACAGATCATGGGGGTCTGCGGAAGCCAATCCCAGCCAATACAGGGCGCAAGGCAGGAACCAATCCCGGGCACGGCGCCAGCCCACTGCAGGGCACACACACACACACCAAGCACACACTAGGGGTAATTTAGAATCGCCAATGCACCTAACCTGCATGTCTTTGGACTGTGGGAGGAAACCCACGCAGACACAAGGAGAACATGCAAACTCCACGCAGGGAGGACCCGGGAAGCGAACCCAGGTCTCCTTACTGTGAGGCAGCAGCGCTACCGCCCCATTTGTATCTACTACTTTAGAAAACATTTTAGTTTTAAATAGTTTACTTTTATCGCAATCAACTTTAGTTTAGTAATGTACTGTTATCATATCTTATATATAAACGTCTATGCGTGGAAGTATGTGTGTGTCTGTTTGTCCGGCCTGGAAGTGCGAGGCTACAGCATTGAAGCTCAAAGGAAACAACTCTGCCACCAAAGTGAATTTGGCGAGGAAAGACCAACGACAGAGAAACTCGCTTAGCCGCTGATAGACAAGAGGAGCGAGCACGTCCACAAAAAGAAATTGCTCTGCGTTTCTAGGAGCCCGGGCTGCTTACACAGCTAGTTATAGTTATAAATATGTGTGCGCTATATGAACGTATGTTAAGTGAAGAGTGGTATACTAAAACAGTTCATACAGTAATGCCAATCTCTTTTGTTTACTCTGTAACTTGGCCTTCTGTGCATTAACATTTTGTTAAGTCCATCCATCCGTTTAATTTCTAAATCACAACCAATCCCTGAACTGAGCACCATCCCATCGCAGGGTAAGCCCACACACACACACACACACACACACACACACACACACACACACACATGCACACACACACGAGGGCCAAAGGAAGAATTTTGCTTAACTTAGTCAAGCTATTCTACATGGTTTGCTTATTAAAATTCTTTCTACCCAAGCATTACTACTGTAGTTCAATACAACACTGATATTACTTATTACTGTACGTTAATGGGGTTCTGTTACCTGAAAAACGTCTTTAGACTTGACGGCAAAGCTATCCAATACAGCAGGACTGAGGAATTCATCTAGCGATGCATCTCTCCCATCAACATAGTAACTATTTCAATAACAAAAAATTAAAAATAATGTGTACTTTTCCATTTTTCATTAATTATTTACCATATGTATGTACAGGGAGAGTCACACGAAAGAAGCCCTGAATATTCTGTTGTAACTCCCGGTAGGATGAAGCAATCTGAACCAAAAAAATACGCTCTATACCTTGACGTGTGTGTAATCGACTGCATGACATGCGATGCTGGAAGTGGTTTCTGTTTTCTGCCAGACACATTTTGACGCGGCACTCCTTGTTCCTGCACGTATCGGGAAGCTTCTCAAGGGAAATAGCAGCAAGTTCACGTTGGATGTTTTCTTTCAAATCTTCCACAATGCGAGGCTTGTTCTGATAGACTTTTCTGTTGAGCAGACCCCAAAGGAAGAAGTCTGGCAGTGTCAGATCTGGTGGCCAAAGCCCCTTTGAAATGACCCGGTTGCCGAAGGAGGACTCAATTTCTGCCACGCTCCTTGCCGATGTGTGACATGTTGCTCCATCTTAACTCGCGATCATCCAGTTGATTCTGACATCGCTTACACAAATTGGTGACCCCATAGGCTCGCACCATGAAGATGCGCTGCTCAACACTGTACAGCACCATCCTGATGAGAAGTCGAGTGACGGAGTGAAGGGGTACGGGCGGTATGCACCCAGAAGTTGCAAACGGAGGTTAAACGTCGCAACGGCTGTCCGGCGCCTACCTCATCGCTCCGACGCTGGGGCATCCCGGCTTGTTCGAAGCCCCATATACTGAGGAGCACATTGCACGTTGTTTTGTTCAGATTGCTTCATCCTAGGGAGAGTTATTACAGAATATTCGGGGCCTCTTTCGAGTGAATCTCCCTACACATCAAATCACTACACATAATGGAGTAAAAAGATGTTTAGTTAAAAATCAATTGTTTAAGCAATAATTAATATGACACTCTGGGTACAGACTTCGCGATACAGAAACACAGAACAAACAATAAAAATGTTCATGTTTATAAAGGTTTTACTTACTGGTGCCATGTGCAAGCATTTATCACTTTTCCCGCAGACTTCAGAAACCTGAAATATCAAAAAACAAACTGAAATATTGTAAACTGTAATCTTTGTCTATTTTCTTCTCTTTTTAATTGCGATTTTTTCTCATCCAGTTGACTATGTTCCTGCACTGTGCTGACACATTCAATCTGTTACGATTAATGGATTTTTACTTATAATGGCCTAGTGTGAGTTAATGCAGTACATATTACAGCATTTAAAAATGCAGGCTTCTGGAGTAACACCAGGTGGCTTAAAAGTGTGCAATGAAAATTTATACTACACTACTTGTATAAAGTCATTTTGAGCAAAAGGAAAAATCCACCACATGTAACTCTGTGGGAAAACTATTTCAGTCAGTCAGTCATCATCCAACCCGCTATATCCTAACACAGGGTCACAGGGTTCTGCTGGAGCCAATCTCAGCCAGCACAGGGTGCAAGGCAGGAACAAATCCCCGGGCAGGGCACCAGCCCACTGCAGGGCACACACACACCAAGCACACACCAGGGACAATTTAGGATCGCCAATGCACCCAACCTGCATGCCTTTGGACTGTGGGAGGAAACCCACGCAGACACGGGGAGAACATGCAAACTCCACGCAGGAAGGACCCAGGAAGCAAACCCAGTTCTCCTAACTGCGAGGCAGAAGCGCTACCACTGCGCCACCATGCCGAAAACTAATTCATATTATCTCAAATTGGAAAAAATCTAATTCTCTTTAAGAAGGTCTGTTCAAAACTTTTTAAAAATTTGGTAAAAACGAATTATTATAATATTAAACTAAACATGCTTGTGCTTAACTTTATTTTTACTCCACTGGCTGTATCACACTATAAAAAAAGACTTGTTTTAGATGGGACTACTTATTTATTTTTTTTGGGTGGGTGTTGAATGCCAAGTCCTCTTTGGACTGTTTATGAAGCCCACCTTACTCTACTCTGTTCTATTTTGTCTGATTTAGTTATGTTTTCTTGTAATGTTTTGTGACCAGATAGATTAAATAAATTAAGCAAAAAAAAATTTAAAAGGGCAGGTATTTGAAATCTTCATTAAAATGTATAATATTGCATTTTTCAAGCACATCTAATAATTTCCAGTTGTTTGCGCTAATGCAATCTTTACTCTCATTTTTTTGAGACTTTCGAATTTTCCTACTTCCAATTTCTCTAACCTGCTCTGCATGGTATCGCACCAACGTTTTTGAATTCTTTATGACGTTCTACTTTGTCTTTTTCCGACCCCGGGTGTGGTTAAACCTCTTGGCACAAAGTCTAGGTCTCTTTTCAACGCGCTGCTCTTTCTTTTCTTTTTCTTTCAGGAAGTGTGTCTGCCATAAGCATTCCAACAACTGAGAGGTTAAATGACTGTGGTCTTGTTTGAAAATGGTTGTAAGTATGACGAGAACTGACTGTCTCGGGGGACGTGAAAGTGTCTCTTTGTCTATCTTCAAAAGATCACGTCCCGTTGCAGGAAAAAAGTCTCGTCTTGTCCCAAGATTTTTTTTTTAAATATATATATATAATTATTATTTTCCTTAATTTACCTTGTATGTTGGTTGTGTATGGTGCCATGCAAATGTGTATGAAAGCTACCATTTTACACAGTCCTTGTTAATTGTCACGGCATTTTCTAACCTGTTCTAACCTGCTTAATCCTGACCAGGGTCTTGGGCAGGCCTGAAGCCTATCCCAGCTAGCACTGGGTGCCAGTCCAGTGCAGGGTGAACACACACACATACACACTAGGGCCAATTTAGTATTGCCAGCCATGTCTTTGGGCAGTGGGAGGAAACTGAAGCACCTGGAATAAGCAAAAACATACACAAACACGGGGAGAACACGGGACATGAAGCCTGGTCTCCTTACTGCAAAGCAGCAACGCTACTCTGCTGCTCCCTGATCATTTGGACTCAAAGTTACATGTTCTTTTGTGATATTTTTCTGATTTCAACACATTGCTGTATAAGCAGCATGCTAAAGAGTATGAGTTAATTAACCTCATGAGACTACCTTTTCTTTCTGGAAGAGTAGAGAGCACTGATTTGTTATTACAATTATTTTTTTCTCTGTCTTACCTCTTTTTAATATTTGACCTTTTTAGTGTTGCTCTGGAGTCACAATGTCCTTTCCTTTAAAACAGCAATTCTTAATGCATTTCCTTCATAAAAGAAAAGGCATGGATATTATTTTACAATATCATATTGAAAACATCTGGTTGCTCGCTGTATCCCAGGCGATTTTTGATCTTGGAGGTCGTTACGTATTTAGATTCAGAAAACTGTGTACAGCTCTTCTGATTCTGCCTACTCTACTATATATTCTCAATTTAGATGAATGTGAATGTCTTTTCTCTCCCAAATGTGGATTTTTAAAGTTATACTGACAGATGATCAAGTCCACATCCCATTAGATTTGTATTTTTAAAAAGCTCTCAAATGACTGCAGGATTTGTGTAGGTCTTTACAGGCTGTGATTGTACTTATGCTGACTGGCAATGTTCAGGTCAACATGGTAGCTTATGGAATACACTCAGCTTGAATTTTACTCAGTCTTACTTTGTGTTCTGTTTTGAACTGCTTTGGGGTGTGATACATTATATGTAAGAGGAAATAAAATAAAATGCACACATGGGAAGAACATGCAAACTCCACACAGGGGTCTCCTTACTGCGAGGCACTGCGCCACTGTGCTGTCCTAGCCTATACATTTCGGTCCTAATTGTGTTCAGCTCTTTACTTTAGACACCCAGGGATATTAGAGATTGGTCACTTTATACAGTATAATCAAGCTAACAGAAAGGCAACAAATACTTAAATGACAGCACCTTGCAACAGTGCTGTGCAGAAGATCAGCCCAGGTTTAATTCCTGTCAGGGAGGCACACAATTAGCACAAAAACAGTACAGTTAAAGATTATTATTATTAATGTCCTGACCTGACAAATCTAATTTTTTGCTGTGGCCCGAATTTGACGTACAGTATACAGGCAAAATTTCTCATGGTTGGTCTGCCGATGAAAAACAGAACGGATTACTGTACTCTGCCACCCCCTGGTCTGGTATGAAATTATCCCTTTGTGAGCCCTTCAGCTGCCTCCCATGCACACGTGTGTGACAAGTGTTATTCCTAAGTGTAAAATAAACTGTACTTGTGAGAATTAGATAGATAATTAATTATTACATTATTTGTACAATTAGAAAAGTTACATCAATAAAGTTACGAAATAGTATGTTATGTCATGCATGCACGTTAGAGGATCACCTTCTAGGCTTGTTGGAGGTATGCACTTCTACTCCGGGACAGGAAGGATTGCCAACGCGAACAGTATCACCTCTTTTCTTATCCATGAGGGCAACTGACTCCACCCCTTCCAGTCAGTAGTTCTATAAAAGCCAACCATCCCCGGAAGGAGGCGACTTGTTTGATCTGGAACTGATCTTAGACCCGCTCTACTGAGCAGTGTTACATATTCCGAGGCAGCCATTTCAGTGGCTTTGCATCGTTATGCGCTTGCTTTCTTTTGTGCTCATGCCATCATATTAAATCTGGCTGGCAAACCCAAGACTTTTTTGGACTTCCCCGTGTCTTCCCCTCGACCACAGTAGATAGACGATGTGCTGAAGAAAGGATTACCCATTGAGAAGTTTCCTTCTGTGCTTTTGTGGCTGACCTACATCAGGTCCATAAAGGCTGGAGCTCTGAAACAGTGGGTATTTCTTCAGAATATTATGAAGGTGAATAAAATCTTTTCCTAGCTGGGATCCATCAACTTTTATCCCAGCCTTCTTCTCAAAGCTGTTGGGTTCTAAAAAGAAAAACATCTTGTGATAGCAATAATGAAGAAAAAAAAAATAGAAACACCATAACAAATGATAAAGCATTCGGTTAAAATCCCAAATTCATAAAAAGGGGCTAATTAAATTAGATAAAATAGATCAAAAGCATAATAAAAAACATAAGTGTTTCTATGTTATAGGACAACATTAGATAAAATAGATCAAAAGCATAATAAAAGACTTAAGTGTTTCTATGTTATAGGATGACAGTGTGGCATAAGGGCTTGTTTATACTTGCTCATGCATCATGGCTGCCACACATTTCCAGCATGCATTTGACGCGTCCTCTGAGCACATCCTCAGAAATTAACACGACGTGTGTGCGAGTTGCACTACCAGCAAAAAGTCAGGGGGCGCAGTGTGCTAAAAGTTGGAACGTGATGTCAGAGTCTCTGATTACTATCTACATGTGACAGAAAGCCGCTTTGAGGATCCTCCGCGATCAATGTGCCTGTTTCGATGTTTGATGAGTGGTTCGATGTGGTGAAGCAAAATGCCGACATACAGATGCATTCGTGGTGCTTTTACACTCAAGCGTTGCATATTCCCCATCATAATGACACAATACATTTTAAAAGTCTCACATACCATTTTCTGTCCAATCTTTTTTTTTTTTTTGCACCTTCACAACAGCATCAGGATGTACGGCGGCATATTTGAGCCACAGAGAAACAAATTAAGGACACAGTGGAAAGGTCTATTTTGTGATTAAAGTGGATATTTCGGCTTTAATCTCAAAATGTCTATTTTAACCTCGTAGTTTACTTCATCATTAAAGCAGACTGTCGTAAACGTCATCTTAAAACCGACCCAGTTGTTAATTGCTATGCGCTTCTGGGGCTTCCTCCTGATCTGACAGCGGCAATCGGAAAACAAAGCACAATAAATATATGATACTAGGAGGGCCAAGCCCCCCGGTGCCTTCGGTGCCCAACCCCCAGTCGCAGCCAGAATATTAGTAAAATGTGTAAATGTACAAAAGAAAAATTATTATTTATTGGAGTCAAAATCACGAAATTCTACAAATATGTAAAAGAAAAAATTATTATTTAACAGAGTGAAAATGTAAATAAAATATTTATTCTCTTACTGATTGGAGAATTCCCATTAAACTGAGGTCCACTTTGCTCAATGAGTATTTATAAGAGACTAAATAAACGATCCATTCGTTTTAACTGACATTTTTACTGATAAAAAAACTTTTTAAAAAAAATAACAGGAAAAATCACGTGAAAACTGAAATGGTATGCAGTGGGTCATCGTAACTCAAGCTTCAGCTAACTAAATCACCTAAATACAAACATTGGCGTTATGAATAGATCTTTTTTTTTTTTTTTTAATAGTTTGTTTCTGTGAAAGAAAGTTTACTCGATTAAAAATAATGCAATTTATTGATTTAAATTATTAAAATAAATTATTGAAATAATAATGATTTATTGAAATTAAAAATCATGACTTTCTTGATATTAAAAACCACAACTTTCTTGATATTTTAGTTTATAATTTAAAAATTGAATAAGAATCTGAAAATCTAACAATTTCACATTATAGTTCGATAAATTCTTAAAAGAATGATACCAAACATATATACAGTATGTAGGTTTTAAAATAAGCCTGATTGAAAGTGTGACAAAAAAAACGTGACATAAAAATGTCGCATAAAATCGTTGTACTTTAAGGCTTAGGATTTTATATACTGTGTATATATATATATATATATATACACATATAGTAGATTCCAGCTCTCCGCATATTTAGAAACCTTATGCATACTTGATATCACTTTCATGATGAAATGCTTTAAAGTATGTATGTTACATTTTACAGATACTGTAAGTTGTTAACTTCATTTAAATAATGCTTACTGCTAATAACTACATGTGTTGTGACGGCACGGTCTGTCTCGCAGGGAGTTACGTCCCTGGTGTTCCCTGCCTGGAGTTTGCATGTTTTCCGGGTGGGTTTCGACAGTGTGCTCCAGTTTCCTTCTAAAGACATGAAGGTTTGGGGATTTGGTGACGCTAAAATGATGCCAGTGTATGTGGGTGCTTGTGTTCACCTGATGCCCCATTCAGGGATTGTTTCTGTCTCGCATCCGATGCTTGCTGGAAAGGGCACAACCCTGGATTGATGGATTTAATCATTAAACATCCTTTTCAGAGATATTGCTGCAAGGTGTCCTCAGAATTTAATGGATGTTTCAGGAAATTCACAACACAGTGAAGCCGAACCTGTTTTCACCGTGATGGTATCTCACACTGCCACCTGGTGGAATCTTCCTGATTATGTAAAGTAATTGCGCAAGTATAAACAGTACAACGTTTATGTAGCAGTAGCACCCGCCGGAGCATGTGCCATGTCACATGAAGTATAAACCTGGCCTTATGGTGAAGACTTTGGACTTCAAATACTGAGATTGTGGTTTCAAATCCCACTATTAACACTGAGTGACCATGAGCATATCACTTCACTGGCCTCCGCTCCAAATGGGAAAAACAACAGAAAATCAAATGTATCTAATTACACCTCAAGTGTTGTCAGTTACCCTGGATAAAGGTACAGGAGAAAATAGGGTGAAATGACACCTTTTATTGGCTAACTAAATAGATTACAAATGCAAGCTTTCAAGGCAGCTAAGGCCCCTTCATCTGCCCTGCCTCGAAAGCCTGCATTTGTAATCTATTTAGTTAGCCAATAAAAGGTGTCATTTCACCCTACTTTCTCCTGTATCAATCTATGGCTAACATGGTACAACACTCTACTGCCCTGGATAAAGGTGTCAGCCAAGTAACAATAATGAAAGCCTCTTGTTCTATAACAGTATTCTTTCTAACATGCTTACATTGAGTAAAGAGTAAAGATTACATCTTACCTGAAGAAGGGGCCTGAGTTGCCTCGAAAGCTTGCATATTGTAATCTTTCTAGTTAGCCAATAAAAGGTGTCATTTTGCTTGGCTTTTCTCTACATTCATAATGGCTAACACGGTACAACACCCTAGTACTACATTGAGTAATAAAGCCTTATCTTAAAGAAGCTACTATAAACAAAGTCTAACATCATCACCCACCATTGCCCAGCTCCCATGATATTCTATACTGCTTTGACTGACAGTACTTCAGGAGCTGTTCAGCATTAGAGCTGTTCCAAACATTGTTGTCATTTCGCAGTAAAGCATTCAGGCCAAAGATCAGATGAAACCCTGAGCAATTAGCAAATGAATACAGCATATCCACTGAAGATCCTGTTAAAAAATTCAGAAACATAAATTTAAAAAGTGTAAGGAGTCTTTTATAGACACATACACACATGCGCATTTAATATTTTTCTGTGATTGTCCCAAGTTATAACAAGGTTTATTCATTCAAGCAATTAATCAATGAATTTCACATATTTTAAGATTATCCTTAGGTGAAGTGTATCTAATTTTTTTTTACTTTATATTTCATGATTTGTACTTAAACAAAAGTGAAGGATCAAATAAGGCTTTCAGTATAAAGGCAATCATATGTGCAAAAAAGTAAGCATAAAAATAAGAGAAATTGTTTACAAATTATTTACAGACAAATTCTCAAAATTACCTTAAAATTCAAAATGCATCTAAAATAGTAATAACCAGTACTATGTTGCCCTGGCCTTTAGAGAAAAAAACAAAACACAAAATAATACCAAATTATTATATGTAGTGGAAAGCAAAGACAACAATCAATATGTCACAGTGAGGTAAGCTGCAATCGGTTATACAGGCATAGACTAAATGGCCAAAGGTTTGTGAACACCTGACCATCACACATATATGAGCTTGTTGGACATTCCATTCTAAACCCATGGCCATTAACATGAAGTTGGCCCCCTCTTTGCTACTATTACAGCTGCCACTCTTGCAATGTGTGTCTTTTGGAATGTGTGCCCATTAATTAAAAAGAGCATTTGCATGGTGAAATACAGAAGCTGGATGAGAAGACGTGGCTCGTCACCAGTGTTTCAATTCATCCCAAAGGTGTTCAGTAAGGTCGAGGTCAGGGCTCTGTACAGGCCACTCGAGTGCCACCATGTCTTTAAGGACCTGGCTTTGTGCACAGGGGCACAGTAATGCCAGAATAGAAAAGGATGTTTACAAAATTGTAAGCACACAATTATCTAAAACGTCACTGTATGCTATAACATAAACAGTACCCTTGACTGGAACCTATTGGCCCAGCCCAAACCCTGAAAAACAGTCATGTCAGTCAGTCATTGTCATTATCCAAACTGCTATATCCTAACACAGGGTCAAGGGGGTCTGCTGGAGCCAATCCCAGCCAGCACAGGGCGCAAGGCAGCAACAAATCCTGGGCAGGGCGCCAGCCCACCGCAGGGCACACACACACACCAAGCACAATTTAGGATCGCCAATGCACCTAACCTGCATGTCTTTGGACTGTGGGAGGAAACCCACGCAGACACGGGGAGAACATGCAAACTCCATGCAGGAAGGACCCGGGAAGCGAACCCAGGTCTCCTAACTGCGAGGCAGCAGCGCTACCACTGCGCCACCGTGCTGCCCCTGAAAAACAGCTTCAGACTATTATCCCTCACCCACCAAATGTTATCGTAGGCAACATGGAGTCTGGACGACTGCATTCTCCTGGCATCTGCCAAACCAAGATTTGCCCATGCTGGAAATCCGTATTCCACTCCAGCCAATGCTTGGCATTGCACATAGTGATCTTAGACTTGTGTGCAGGTGCGCAGGCATCGAAAACCATTTCATGATGCTCCCGACATATAATTTTTGTGCTGATGTTGCTTCCAGCGGCAATTTGGAACTTTGCTGTGAGTGATTTTTATTTTATTATTTATTCTATTTTTACGTGTAATGTGCTTCACCACTCAGAGGCCCCACTCTGTCAGTCTTCATGGTCTATTACTTTGTAACTGAGCTGCTATTGGCTCCTAGGAACTTCCACTTCACACTAAAAGCACTTACAGTTGACTGGGGCAGATATAACAGTGCAGACATTTCACAGACTGACTTGTGGGAAAGTGACATCCTATAACAGTGCCATCTTTAAATTCACAGAACTCTTTAATACAACCTGTTTTACTGCCACTGTTTGTCAATGGAGATTCCATGGCTGTGTGCCGATTTTATACACCTTTTAACAATGAAACACCTTGTGGAAGCCGGCCCAGACACAGACAGGCGGACACCAAAGGTTCAACAACCAACACAAGTTTGTTATGCATACTATTTACAGTGACGCACACAACCCAGTACTCCCGTACTAATCACCCACAAAGATCTGGCCTCTCACAATTCCGCTCTTTTCTGGTCCGCCTCCACTCCTCTCCTGTCCTCTGAGCTCCGTCCTTCTTCCACCTGACTCCAGCCATCGAATGAAGGGAGGCGGCCCCTTTAATCTTCACCCGGACATGCTCCAGGTGCACCCCAATGAGCTCCTGCCGGCACTGACTGGTGTGGCGGAAGTGCCGGCTGTGCACCCAGAAGCACTCCGGGTGTCCCTGGTCTTCTTCTTTTACCCAGCACTTCCGGGTGTGGTGGAAGTGCTGAGGACCAGGGCTCTACAGGTATCTGGGCACCCCCTGGCGGTGACCACGGGCCCCTATAGGGTTGAGCTTTGATGCTCCTTTCCCGTGGTCCCCATAGCCACCAGGGCGGTCGCCCCCTCGTGGTTCAGAAAGGCGTAATCCCTCTTTCGGCCCTTCTGGGCGTCCCAGCTGGGTACCACCCCCAGCCGCTCACCACAACCTGAACTCAAATACTTTTGGCCATATGGTCTACACATATTCAAAATAACACAAGTTCAGTTTTTTGGCGAGAAACTGGAGGTACCATGATTAGTTTTGTGGAGAATAATATATCCAGAATGGACTGCATATTTTACTTACCTGAAATTGTTTGATAGTCGAAGATATTTTGATTTTCATTTCTCAGTATGAGTTCCTCTTGCAATGGCCACTCATATTTCAAATATTTCTCTGTCCCATAAGGTAGAATGCTCTTGTCGCAATTATCTGCTTTAAACAAACACATTTATCAAAAAAAATCATTAATAAGACCTTAGCAACATTCTATACAGAATAGAAAACTTTTGCAAAATACAAAATAAGGAGTTTCTTTATTTCTGATTAAACTTCTCTGAAACTGGTACGCCATTTCTATTTATATAGTACTAGCCATCCCCTGTGGCTTTGCCCTCAGAGTAGTCAAACAGGACAGTGAGGAGGTTCCTGGCCCAGTTCTCTACTCCTGACATCACTCTACCCCCTCCCCTTGGCCCACAGCCTCTCTCTCAGATTAGCGTGAATATATCACTCCTGCAAGCGAACTATGATACTTAGCGTGATGAGAGAAGTCGTAAAATCAACCGCAATGTACAAGCAAATTATAGAAAACAAAAAAAAGATCTAAATCCTTTAAGTAGTTCTCTCGTTCGCTAACTAAGCAGAGTTAAGGTTACGACCCGAGGCAGACGCGTGAGTGAGGAGGGCCCCGCAGCCCGATGAGTGTCTCTCGGATTCGCGCAAATAAATCATTTACCGAAAGCGAACTATGATACTTAGAGTGATGAGAAAGTCACAAAAATCAATGGAATGTTCAAGAAAATTATTGAAAAAAACCTGATCTAAATCCGTTAAGTAGTTCTCTCATGAAAAGCGGATAGACATACAAATGGGTCTAAAAAAAAACTATAAGAAATTTCGCACTTGGACTATGAAACTTTTAAAACCGTTTCTTAGCGAGCACCTATTGGCCAAGGGTAACCTACATTCCAAATTTCAAGTCCCATGTCCTCATGATTCGGGAGATTTCGTGATGAGTGACTCAGTGGTATTTGGCTTTTATATATTGTGACAATAATAAAACATAGACATCATAAAGATTTGGGGCAGCCACCCGTATATTGTTTTCCGGGCTGCAAAAGTTTAAATTTTTGAGCATGATGTGCATAGAACAGAGTCCACAACAGAACTGACTACAGTAGACAAAGATGGAGGCTTTAAAGGCCCGTAGAGGAACTGATGTCATCAAAAGGGCCGGAACCAGAAGTGACATCAGCAAAGGGGCTGGCTTCGGAAGGGACATCATCAAAGGGGCCAGCTTTGGAAGTGACGTCAGCAAAGGGGCCGGCTCCGGAAGTGATGTCTTCTGAGGCGCCGGAAACCTTGCAGGATTTCCTGGGAAAGGTCTGTAGGGAACTGAGAAAGACAGTCAGCGCACTCCGCCGCCCCCTGGTCGGATGTTTTATTACCATTACTCAGACCCTTTAGCTGCCTCCTACTCGCACGTGTGTGACAATATATAGATTTATTCCCCAATTAATCAAAAGTATTAAGTCTTTATTAATCTTACTGTGTTGTAGCTGACTACAAATTCTCAGTGCAATATAATTAACTAGCTGTGTAAGCCCATGCTGTAAAAAGCCCTTGGTCCTAGAAACTATTGAAATAGTCAGAAAAAAATTGAAATGTAGAGATGTCAGGTAATTGAAAGGAACTACTCTGGGGGTCTCTCTCCTAGGAGGTTTCATTTTGCCGACATGCTCACATTGTTTGTGCATTAGTGGCTGAGAGTCTGTCTTTCTTCAGAGGTTTCCTTATGCTGATGTGTTTGCCTCACTTCTGTATTAGCGGCTAAGTGAGTGTCCCTTTCTTCGGAGGTTTCATTTTGCCGACGTGCTGGCCTCTCTTGCGTATCTTCAGAGGTGGAGCTCTTACCCCGACTCCACCTCTCACTTCCGGGCCAGACCAGGCACACACACACACTTCCACCCATAGACATTTATATATAAGATATCTGCATCAACAAGCTAATGAATAATATATCTTAATCCTGACAATAAAGACACAGTTTGAATCAACACTGTGAATGATCTAACACTGCAATCAGAGATTTACCTGATTTGTTTTGGAAAATAAAAGTATATTCCCAGAGTTGTGCTTTGACATGATTATCATCTGGAAGAAAGACTGTGAAGTCTGCTTTTGTTCCACCAAATCTTAAGTAACCAGGAGCCAAGCCTTTTGCAAGTGTCCTCAGCTTTTGAGATCTGGAAGTAAATAAAAAAAAAAGTCAAACAAAGACCTTACAGCCTCTATAATCTATTAACATTTGCCCTTGCAGTTTTCGCATCTCATATATACAGTGATCCCTCGCTATATCACACTTCAACTTTCGCGGCTTCACTCTATCGTGATTTTTTCTCATACACGCTTACATCGCTACGCATGCGCTTTCTGAGAACTTTTATATAAGCCCCACGATGGCTCCTACACGTGCTGCTTTTTCTAAGCCTTCTGACAATGAAACTAAGCGCCAGAGGAAGATGCTTACCATCCAGGAGAAGGTGAAATTCTTGGATATGATCAAAGATGGCAATACCCTACAAAAGCCTCCTCACGTATATGAAAAGACAGCGCCAGCAACTGCCTATCAAGATGTTCTTCAGCCGCGCACCCAGACACCCACTGCCTACTCCTAGTACTCCTTCAGCGGAAGAAGACAACGACACACCTGCTGAAGATACTGCACCACCTGAAGACTCTCCTACTGAGCTCGTGCCTTTCAAGGTTAGTGTTTGTGTGTAAGAACTGTGTGAGTGTGTGTAATTAAATTTACAGTACAAGAATAATATGATATTTGTAATGTCTAATATGTCTTATTTTCTCTTATTTTGTCTAATATATTGGGTAATACGAATGTAATGGTGACGAAAGGGTGTTACTTCACGTCTAGAGGGCTCTAATAATGTTAAAAAATGTATTTAGAAGGTCGTAAACAGGTTTTCTATACTCTAACTGCGAAAATATTCGATTTATAAATAAAGAATCCTACTTCGCGAAAATTCATTTATCATGGTAGAGTCTGGAACGGATTAACCATGATAAACGAGGGATCACTGTAAACGTCTACATGTGGAAGTGTGTGTCTGTCTGTCTGTCCTGGAAGTGCGAGGCTAAAGCATGAAGCTCAAAGAGCCAGCAAGGCATCCCCACATTCACAAGTCAGAAGAAGAAAGAAGGACAAGGCTACAGCATGAAGCTGAAAGAAGGTGACTCCGGTGTCAAAGTGAAACTGCAGAGGAAAGACAAACGAGAGAGAAACTTGCTTAGCTGCTGATAGACAAGGGAGGCGAGCTCGTCCGCAAAACGAAACTGCCGACTCTGTATTTCAATTTTTTTTCTGATGATTTCAATAGTTTCTAGGAGCCCGGGCTTTTTACAGCAGGGGCTTACACAGCTAGTATATATATAAAATGCCACGTTCCTTTATGTAAATATGATTTCTCCTTTAAATTAACGTTTTGACAGATGATAATAAATATTAAGCATTCATCTCTGATAGTGACATTCTTTTCATATGTAAATACAGTATATCCTACTAGCTGTGCTCCTATCTAAGATGGGTTGAAATCTAAGTAATTAACGCAGACCTCAGTGTTAACGTTTGCAGTGCCCCACGTAATAGAGGTCTCTGTTATATGCCATAGGGTACAGGATTTGTAAAAGCAGAGTTAATGTTTGTAGTAGTGTGGTAGAAAGTAACAATTTAGTAACTTTCAAAACTAGACTCAACGCTATTTTAGAAGAATTACATGGACAGGAATGGAAGCTTGTTGGGTTGAATGGCCTGTAGATTGTTCTAATGATGTGCCATCTGCAGGAATCCATATTACTAACCGAGAATGGTAAACCGGATATGGACGCAGGGACCTGCCCGTGGACGCAGGAGACATAGTGCGCAGGCACCACACAAAGCCCCCCTGCCCCAGAGTGAAACGGGAGGGACTACGAACCGTCTGACATACCGCAAGCAGGATAAAGCGAGGTCAGAAATAAAAGACAGAGTAGGAAACAAAGTAAAACGTTATAAAGATGTTAAAGAACGGGGCCAAACACATGGAGAGCAGGTTACAGATGATGAAAACTGGAATGCAACAGCTTCAGAAAAACCTAGGCATGAAACACATGCACAGCGAGATACAGAATATAAAAGCAGAAAAAAACGACAGTTAAACGTCCACACCACACAGCGGAGGCAGACCCGGAAGGTGCAGGCGCCTACATTGCGCGTCGGAAGGTGCGGGAAAGTACGAAAGGCAAAGGCGCCTACACAGCATGGTAAAACCTGACATAATACGGAAGGCGCAGGCGTTGCCGCCATATTGTGAGTGGCACTACTGTGTAGTGAAGGCGTAGGCGTCACCGCCATATTGTGTGTGACACTACTGTGGAGTGAAGTTAGGAATAATGTGCTGCTTGGGATCGTACAAAACGGCGAACGCAACCCACCGTCTGAAACTGCGGAGGCAAAGCAGGCACGGGTTCAAACCGAACGAGCTCGACTGACGGATAGACACCTACAACGCGCGTCTCAAACCACAGAAGCAGCGCAAGCACGGATTCAAAACAACGCAAGCTCCTACAACGCGCGTCTGAAACTACGGCTGCCCAGCGGGCACAGGTTCAAAACGCCGGGGGTAGGCGAGCGAAGCCCCCTTGTGACTAAGATATAGCAACTGGACGGTCACACAAACTTAACAGACACATTCTTTTATTACGGTGGATAAATATCTATCTCTCTATGTAAAAAAACACTAAGGTCTGTGTATCCTGTCCCAATGAGCAATCTGATTGGTCAATTTGGCTTTGTTCTCTCACTCAATTTGATTGGGCAGGTTGCCACTAAGACCTCCAATTGATTAGTTGGGCTTTGGTCCGATTCTTTTTGTTCTGGTTCTAATTTCATTGGTCAGTTCCGCTTTGATTGCTCAGTGGTAGGGGTGATGACAGGATTCCTCAATCTGGCAATTCCATGGAGAATTTCAATGACAAAGAAATCAAAATTTCCAAACCGACACTGTGTCGCTAAATGCTAATGACGCACAACTCCAGTCGCTGACAAAGACAAAAATTATTCACGAAAACGCACCTGTTGTTTTCACAGCAGGTAACAGGAGCTTGTCTACCTATGGTAGTCAAAAAATGAATAGAAGGTGAGCAAGGGTGTCTTAAAAAATGTTTTTTTGTTCTTTATTTCACCTTATACTATGGAAGCCGAGAGAAGACGTTATTTTTTTAAATTGTTTCCTCAAGATAATAGACTAATTTTATCGAGATCCCGAGAAAACAAACTTTGTTTTCTTGAGATAATGGAATAATTTTATCAAGATCTTGATAAAACAAAAGATCTTGTTTTCTCAAAATTCTGAAATAATTGTATCTAACGTTTAATATTTAGCTTATTGGAGCCACATCCTGTTTGAAACGACAGAACAGCATAACTGTATTGATCAGCGTGTCACAATTTTGTTCAATCAAGGGATGATGCAGGCTGAAATATGTTTATGCCTTAGTTTAGAAAATAATAACGTTAGTGTCCGTCATTTAAGAAGACAGTTAGCAAGGCTTCAGCTGTATAGGCATCGCAATCTAAGCGAGCCTGATGCCAGGAGCAACGGTTAAGTTTCGTTTTCTGGATATGTTGATAACATTAGCCTGTCATCTCGAGGAGACAATTTAAAAAAATAAAGATATTGCACATCCTCTCTCGGTTTCCATATTATACAATTTCTTGTATTAGGAATTTGTTAGTTTTCGCATACCCCTTGGGGTGACAGCGCAGGGTCAGCCATTGTACAGTGTCCCTGGAGAAACTACAGGTTAAGGCCTTGCTCAGGGGCCCAGCAGAGTAGGATCCCCTTTGGCAGTAAGGGGCATTCGAACCGGCAACCTTCCAGATACCAGAGCAGATCCTTTCTCCAACTAAAAAGTGATGGAATTAATTGCAAAAACCTTGTTATCCATTTTTGTTATGATGAGTCATAATTCTGACACGATAAATATCACATCATATTATTAAAGACTGCTAAACTGCATTTATACAATTCAAATGAAAAAAATACACATTTAAAAAATCCAAAATGTTTAAACTAAACCTTTCAACATGAAATTAAAGAAGAGTCAAAGTCAAAAAAGTCAAAGCGAACTTTATTGTTATCTCAACCATATACAGGTACAAGTATACAGACAGACAAAATTGCTAAGCTCAAGGTCCACAGTGTAATAATAGTAATAAATAACATGAAGTGCAAATAAAAAAAATTAAAATTAGAATTAAAATTAAAAATTTTAAATTAAAATTAAGATTTAAAATTAAAACACAAACAAGACAAGACATTGTGCAAAGACAAGACAAAGAAGTAGCAGCAATATTGATGTGCAGTAAGCAATAAGAACATTCATGAAATGTATGGTATTTGCAATCTAGATACATAAAGACAGTCAACAGATATGTAATATAATAAATTAAATAAATAATAGATATAGATAATACAGAAATGATCAGTGTATGATAATAGTTGTTTAAGACGTGTAAACAATGACAGGTCAGAATGTTTCACAGCAGAAGGATATCAAGAATGTCAAAATACTTAAAGGTCATAATGAGATTTTCAGTTCTTTATATTTTTTATTGATAATCAGTTCAATGATGCATCAAAACACAAACAAGTAATTTATCAACTTAATAATAATACAACATTTTATTTAAATAGCACCTTTCCCATACTCAAAGTGCTTAGACATAATCAGTGGCCTTCATTCTATCACTGGGCAAAAGAGATTTAGATCTCTTTCTAACCCATATTTGTGGTTTAATCCTTAAGAATTTTTATGGACGGAGAGACACTGTGTTGAAGTAATGCAAAACTCACACTAGAGAAATGAAATTATTCACAAAAAAAGTACTAATTTATAAGATGCGACTGGCCAAAGTAATGGAATCGTACAATACAGAGCAAGGTGTAAGACTGAATATGTGAAGACTGTCACATATTTAGCACCAGTAACGGCACACTGTACGATAACGTGGAGTAAATACACTTGACTTGAGCATTCCTAGTTTTCCTCCTCTTTCTCTGTACACTTACCATTCGTTTGCTCAGAGGTTGATGCGCTTGCTGCTTCCTGAGCAGCTCTTCTTTTTTCCACCCTAGCGGCCCACTTCTCTTCTTTCGTCTGCATCTTTTTGCATTAAAACTGATTAAGTCAGGTTTGTGTTGCAATTACTTAGTACGTTTTAATTTTTCACTCTTCAATCTGCCTGAAGAATGATTTAAGATATGAAGAGGTAAGGGAAGTGACAGCGAAGGTGGTAGGGAATGGGAACGGCGCCCGTACACATGCACCACACCGCCGCCCTGCTGGCCGCTGCTGAGAGTTGATTCTACAATAAAATAAAATAAAAAGAGGAATAACCTTGGAGGTCAATCATCACCCTGAACGCGGATAGTAGACGTCACGTAGTATATGTGTACCAAATTTCAGGTCGATAGGTGAAACAGTTTGCAAGCTACAGGTGATTTAAAATCCTGGACAGACAAATGAACAGCCACGGTAGCGTATTATATAAGAAGATACTGTACATTGTTAGAGTCGGCTGGCAGCTCAACCCGGCTGGGACACCCATGAGATGGAAGGAAGGGGGGAAAGGCAGCTTTTCCAGGACACTGCCTCCCCCAAGACGCTAGATGGCAGCTTCCCTGGACTGCAGCGGTGCCCCGGATTCCCACAGGGCACTATAGGACAAGGAGTTTGGCAACACAGCCCTGCTGTGTATCATGGGTGCCACCAGGAGACGCTGTGGGAAGAAGCTGGGAGACAAAGTTTTCACCTAGCCCCAAAGTACTAGTGGATCATGAGGATGGAAACCCCTGTCACAAAAAGACTCAGGAATCATCAAAGGTTTGGGGCAGCCACCCGTGTAATATCCCTGGCTGCAAAATGGGTCATTTTTGTTGAGTTGTGTATGGTACAATGTCCAAAACAGAACTGACTTAGGTTGGGTAAAATGGCGGTTTTAAAGGTCGTGACAGGAAGTGACATCATCTGGACCGAAAGTGATGTCTCCGGGACTGGAAGTGACGTCATCCAGAGTACCGGTACCGGAAGTGACGTCATCAAAAGTGGTGGCACCGAGTGGGATAGTCTGCAGAGGACAGAGAGGGAGAGAGAGTGTTAGTGCAGCTCACCACCCCCTGGTCTGGCGTGGTATTACTACTATTTAAGCCCTCTAGCTGCCCCGCACATGTGCACGTGTGTGACCCCAAAGTACTTCCGGGCTGATCAGAAACTTGAATTCTCCATCTGACCCGGACGTGCTGACAAGTTGCATGGGAGAAAGAGCAGAAGCACTTCTGGGTCATGAACTATAAAGGACTGCGAAACACCCAGCAGGCGAGCCAGAGTCGGGTGGAGGTGGACGAAGCTTGATGGGAGGTGTTTTGGAGAGAATTCTAATTATTATTGAGGTGAATTGTGGTCTTATTTGCCTGTTAATTGTGGCTGTGGTGCTTAGGGCAGTGTTTTTGAGAAGAATTAAAAATACTTCTCAGTGCTTTTACCTTGTGTCCTGCGTGTCTGTCTGTTGGGTTTAAAGGGGCAGCAGTGCCACCTAGCGTCCACAACATATATGTATGAAACTTTATGACTAAAAAAAGAATGATGTGTGTGTGACAGTGGCAGTGACAACTAGTAAGCTGTTTAAGATTTTGTAATTATATTCAAAAGCACATTATCCCAAAATGCAGGGTAACAGCTACAGTCATCCACCACACACTGCCAGAGATGAACTGATAAAATGTTTTTCCAGTGTGGAGGATAAGGCACAATGCATTCTGATGAGAATATCCGAAGAGATACATCAGCATATGTAACAGCAAAACTATGTGTTGTTGTACATGGCTGGGGGTCAGACCCGGCTGGGATGCCAGGAAGGACCGAGAGGTGGCATATTTGTTCTCCGGGCCACGAGAGGGCAAACATCCTGCAGCAGAAGAGGGCCACGGAAGGGGAGCAGGGAGGCTCAAGTCCGTGGAGGCCCGTATCCACTGCCAGGGGGCGCCCTGAGCCTCATGGAGCCCGGGACTTATTTACTTCCGCCATACCCATGGAGGACGATCCTTCCAGGGTCACCCGGAGTGCTTCCGGGTGCTCTCCTGACGATTCCGCCACACCAGGACGTGACGTCAGGTAGAGCACCGGGAGCTCATCTGGGTGAGGATAAATGGGGCCGCCTCCCTCCTATCAATGAGCTGGAGTCCGGAGCAGGAGTAACACGAAGCTCCTGAAGAGAGAGCCCAGGTGGCCCAGGGACGAGGAGAGAGAAGGCCCAGGAGAAGGGTGACTGGAGCTAGAGGCACTGTGAGTTGTGAGGGACTGTGTTGTGTGAACTGGAAGTTAAATAAAGAAGCATATTTTGTATAAAGATGTGGTCTTCGACTGGTGGTGTCCGGGCAAATATCACAGTGTTTAAATATACACTTCTGACATAATTAATAAAAAAGTATTTTGCTGAATGTCAGAGTTTCATATTATGTATTTTGCTCAATCATGGGTGGTGCAGTGGGTAGCACTGCTGACTCCCAGCTGCCGAGCTCCGAGACTGAATCCTACCCTAACTGGCATGTTATCCCCGTTTTCTGGTGGATTTTCTTCTGGACATTCGGGTTTTTCACCCACAACCCACAGATTTGGTTAGATTAATTGGCAACTCCAAATTAGCCTCATGTGAGTGAATATGAAAGTTAACCTGCAACAGACTGGCACTTCCAGTTGACATTGTAGATTCCAGGCACACAAGTTGGGTGTTTGTTAATAGATGCTCAGTAAGAACAGAAATATGGCAAGTCACAACTGACCTAAAAGACATGGCAGTGAGTGGTCGAAAAGTGTAGTGGGTGTCCAAAAAATGTAACGTATGGAAACTTCTTTGCATTTTGTAAAATTAGTCAGTCAGTCAGTCAGTCATTATCAAACCCGCTATATCCTATATATATATCCAACGGGAGTCTGCTGGAGCCAATTCCAGCCAGCACAGTGTGCAAGGCAGGAACAAATCCTCGGGCAGGGCGCCAGCCCACCGCAGGGCACACACACACCCAGCACATACAAGGGACAATTTAGGATGCACCTAACCTGTATGTCTTTTGGACTGTGGGAGGAAACCCACACAGACACGGGGAGAACATGCAAACTCCACGCAGGGAGGACCCGGGAAGCAAACCCAGGTCTCCTAGAGCACTTAAAGTAAATGCCTTAACATCTCTGAGCTGAAAAGACAGAATTTAGGTTTTATTTTTATGGGCTATGAACAAATCATCCAAAATGCAGCGACACCGCCATTAAAGTCAATGATGACCCAAAGGACACTGCTGTGTTCAAAATGTACAACAATGTGACATCTGCCAAGGAAACTTAGTGCAGCAGATGAAAGACACATCAAGCTTATTACCCTTCGAAATCGGAAGATGTCCAGCAGTGCCATCAGCTCAGAACTGGCAGAAACCAGTGGGACCCAGGTACACCCATCTACTGTCCGGAGAAGTCTGGCCAGAAGTGGTCTTCATGGAAGAGTTGCATCCAAAAAGCCATACCTCCGACGTGGAAACAAGGCCAAGCGTCTCAAGTATACACGAAAACATAGGAACTGGGGTGCAGAAAAATGGCAGCAGGTGCTCTGGACTGATGAGTCAAAATTTGAAATATTTGGCTGTAGCAGAAGGCAGTTTGTTCGTCGAAGGGCTGGAGAGCGGTACAATAATGACTGTCTGCAGGCAACAGTGAAGCATGGTGGAGGTTCCTTGAACGTTTGGGGCTGCATTTCTGCAAATGGAGTTGGAGATTTGGTCAGGATTAATGGTGTTCTCAATGCTGAGAAATACAGGCAGATACTTATCCATCATGCAATACCATCAGGGAGGCGTATGATTGGCCCCAAATTTATTCTGCAGCAGGACAACGACCCCAAACATACAGCCAAAGTCATTAAGAACTATCTTCAGCGTAAAGAAGAACAAGAAGTCCTGGAAGTGATGGTATGGCCCCCACAGAGCCCTGATCTCAACATTATCGAGTGTGTCTGGGATTACATGAAGAGAGAGAAGGATGTGAGGAAGCCTACATCCACAGAAGATCTGTGGTTAGTTCTCCAAGATGTTTGGAACAACCTACCAGCCGAGTTCCTTCAAAAACTGTGTGCAAGTGTACCTAGAAGAACTGATGCTGGTTTGAAGGCAAAGGGTGGGCACACCAAATATTGATTTGATTTAGATTTCTCTTTTGTTCATTCACTGCATTCTGTTGATTGATGAAAATAAATAATTAACACTTCCATTTTTGAAAGCATTTTGTTTACAGTATTTTTTCACACCTGCCTAAAACTTTTGCACAGTACTGTATATATACACACACTATGGTCTGAACACATACCAGAACGACTACAAAGGAAGAAAATTAACAAAAAGAAAGTAAATGTCTTGACTTGGCAGTCCCAATCACAGTTTGGCCTTACAGTATGCAGGCGTATTGCCTGTTGGTATAAAGGAGCCCCCATTGTGTTTCCTGACTCCCTTCTGCTGAACGATTCTTTGGCTGAAAGTCCTCAGTGTTGTTGTGTCATGGAGAGGATGTGCAGCATTTTTCATCATGTCACTCAGTTTTGTTTTAATTCTCTCCTCCTTTACTACCTCCAGTGGGTCCAGAGTGTGTTCCATAACCGAGTCTGCCCTTTTAATTAGTCTGTTTATTCGGCAGGCCGTCTGGATTGTAGGATCAGTGAAGGATGGCACTGCCCACGTTAAGGAACGCAGTATCCTAAGGAAAAAAAACAGCCTGCTCTGGCCTTACTTACGTAGTTCTTGTGTATATAAGAAAAACAGACCATCCATGTGTGAATCTCTCTATTTTGCTTAATCAAAGTAAAAAAAAAAAAATAGAAGCTGTACAAATTATAGGATACTTCTCTTTTTGTACTGTTCATCAAAGTCACAAACTTTAATTCTGAACTGATGAAATTTAAACTGACCAGAAAGACATGACAAGGTAAAAACAAAATTGATGTACAAATCAAATGATGTTTAAATTTTTTTGTTCTGTTCATCAAAGTCACAAAGTTTCGAACTGAACAGATGAGATTTAAACTGACCTGAAAGCTGTGTTAAGGTAACAAATGTTAGAAGCTATTGAAATGATGGGATGTTTTAACTTAGTTTGTACTGTTCATTAAAGCCACCACGTTTCATTCTGAACAAATGAAATTTAATCTGACCCAAACGACAAGCCAAGGTTAAAAAAAAAAAAGATATACAAATGATGGGATGTTTTAATTTATTTTGTACTGTTCATTAAAGTCACAAAGTTTCATTTTGAAGAAATGAAATTTAATCTGACCCGAAAGACAAGGCAAGGTAAAAAAAAATAGCAGAACAAATTATGGGATGTTTACATTTTCTGTGCTGTTCATTGAAACCATAAAGTTTCATTCTTAACAGGTGACATTTAGGGTGCTGTTACTGATTTTAAACACAAAAACGGGTCAACTTTGTCCCGAAGACGTTGTAATGGTTAATATAATAATATAGATAATAAATACATTCATTGTAAGGGTTAATAATTAATACGTTTCAAAGTATCTGAACCAGTGTCACCTCATCGGAATTTAATTTGGGGACCATCGGGGAGTAATTAAAATGTTAACAAGTGATAAACGTAAAGAACTGCAGCGGCTCGAGTAAAGGCTGCCGAGTCTCGCCGCCCGACACCGCAGGTTTGAAACACTTAGGAAGGGGGATATTGGAAGTACAACGCGTAAAGATTCCTGTAAAGTGTCCTCATCTTCCAAGCTACCTTTTTCTTTCGTTTACTGAGAGAATGATTCGATACAGGGCAGGTAAGCTCCTCCCGAAACCGCAGACCGAAAGCCAAGACTCCCGTTAGGACCCGCCGGTCTTAACCATCCGCCCTTCCGTGTTACACGAGCAGGTAAGCGACTTGAGTTTAAAAATAAAAAGCAAAACCAACGAAGACCAAACCGAATAACACGGCGGCAGATGAAGCCACTTACCCCAGAATGCTGATGAACTTCTCGTCGCCTGCTAAACTGGCATCAATGGCCACTGAAAGAAATCGTTCGTTGACGGTGGCCAGGGGCTCCGCGTCGAGATCTACGTCCAGCCTCGCCACTGTCACCTCCACTACCTCCTCCCCTGGGAAGCTGGCGGCGCTCATCAGCTGGGTGAGAATCAAGACCGCAAGAGCCAGCATGACGAGAGCACGAACAGAATTTAGATTTGTTTTTTTGTTCTTCTTACTGTTTAGTTTTGTTTTTCAATGTGACTCAAACTGGCGCGTTCCTTTCTGGAAGGCGCGTGTCGGGCGGGCGGTCGTTGTGCATCCTCCTCCACTTCCTCAAACTTCGAGTTGCTCACGCCGGGGGTCCAAGAAAAAAAAAAAGTAAGGACGAAACACTGCCGAGAAACACAAGACGTCGACTTGGTCCCCTTGTTGTCTTCCTGTGTAACTACCAACCAACCGGAGAGTCCTCAACCCATTGTTAGTCCCAGGTGGGGCCAAGTGACAAGGTTTGCTGTGATATGCAGACTGGTAACTCCTGCTGCCGCCAGTAGGGGTCAGTGCAGAGTTCGCAAAACGGAGCGGAGTCTGGGTGCTGCGGCTAATTCAGGGGGCTCATTGGAGCCGTCTATGCCAATGACACTGCAGATGAGTTTAGATTAGATTAACCTTTATTAACGAAAGTGAGAGGAGTTTTTCTTTATTTCATATGTTTTTAACAACGTTTCATACATTTTATCTTCTAAGTTTGTGTGACATAAGTTCAGTATCACGGGTATAAAAGCTAATGGCGTAGAGCCCCACCAGCTGTTGCGCAAAATACTGCGGACTCATAAAAGAATTCAGACACCTCTTCCCTTTCTGTGCTTCCTTTAAAACGGATAAATTTGCCATTTTTGCCCATCAAACTACACTCAATAACCCACAATGACAAAGAGAACACACCTTTTTTAAGGAAAGTTTGGAAATTTATTAAGAATTACAAACTGAAATCTTTCACTCATATAATTATCCATCCGTTATCCAACCCGCTATATCCTAACTACAGGGTCACGGGGGTCTGCTGGAGCCAATCCCAGTGTGCAAAGCAGGAACAAATCCCAGGCATGGCGCCAGCCCACCACAGGGCACACACACACACAACAACAACAACATTTATTTCTATAGCACATTTTCATACAAAAAGTAGCTCAAAGTGCTTTACATAGTGAAGAAAAGAAAAAATAAAAGACAAAATAAGAAATTAAACTAAGACAACATTAGTTAACATTGAAAAAGAGTAAGGTCCGATGGCCAGGGGGGACAGAAAAAACAAAAAAAAAAAACTCCAGACGGCCGGAGAAAAAAAATAAAATCTGCAGGGTTTCCAGGCCACGAGACCACCCAGTCCCCTCTGGGCATTCTACCTAACATAAATGAAATAGTCCTCTTTATAATTAGGGTTCTCACGGAAGGACTTGATGATGATGGTCATGCAGACTTCTGGCTTTTAATCCATCATTGTTGGAACATCACGGTGCTTTGAGTAGATATGGTGGTGGTGCAAACCGCCACCACAAAAAAAAAACAGAAAAAGAAACTGAAGAGAGAGTAGGGGCAAGTACAGATTTTAGAGCCACCATGAATAGTTATTATAATGAATTGGATATACAGAGTATCAGGATTAAATTACAGTGAAGTTATGAGAAGGCCATGTTAAAGTAATGTGTTTTCAGCAGTTTTTTAAAGTGCTCCACTGTATTAGCCTGGCGAATTCCTACTGGCAGGCTATTCCAGATTTTAGGTGCATAACAGCAGAAGGCCACCCTCCTCACCACTTCTTTTAAGTTTTGCTCTTGGAATTCTAAGGAGACACTCATTTGAGGATCTGAGGTTACGATTTGGAATATAAGATGTCAGACATTCCGATATATAAGATGGGGCGAGATTATTTAAGGCTTTATAAACCATAAGCAGAATTTTAAAGTCAATCCTGAATGACACAGGTAACCAGTGTAGTGACATCAAAACTGGAGAAATGTGCTGGGATTTTCTTTTCCTGGTAAGGATTCTAGCAGCTGCATTCTGCACTCGTTGCAAACGATTGATGTCTTTTTTTTGGTAGTCCTGAGAGGAGTGCGTTACAGTAATCTAGTCGACTGAAAACAAACGCATGAACTAATTTCTCAGCATCTTTCAATGATATAAGAGGTCTAACTTTTGCTATGTTTCTTAAGTGAAAAAATGCTGTCCTAGTGATCTGATTAATATGCGATTTAAAATTTAGATTACAGTCAACAGTTACCCCTAAGCTTTTTACCTCCGTCTTGACTGTTAATCCTAATGCATCAAGTTTATTTCTAATAGCCTCATTGTATCCATTATTGCCAATCACTAAGATTTCAGTTTTCTCTTTATTTAACTTGAGAAAGTTACTATTCATTCATTCTGAAATACAAGTCAGACATTGTGTTAGTGAATCAAGAGAATCGGGGTCATCAGGTGCTATTGATAAATACAGCTGTGTGTCATCAGCATAGCTGTGGTAGCTCACGTTGTGCCCTGAGATAATCTGACCTAACGGAAGCATGTAGATTGAGAAGAGCAGCGGACCCAGGATAGAGCCTTGTGGAACACCATATAGGATATCATGCGTCTTTGAGTTGTAATTATCACAACTAACAAAGAATTTTCTCCCTGCCAAGTAGGATTCAAACCAATTTAAGACACTGTCAGAGAGGCCCACCCATTGACTAAGGCGATTTCTAAGAATGTTGTGATCAATGGTGTCAAATGCGGCACTCAGATCTAAGAGGATGAGAACAGATAAATGGCCTCTGTCTGCATTGACCCCCAAGTCATTTACTACTTTAACAAGTGCAGTTTCTGTGCTGTGATTTGTTCTAAAACCTGACTGAAATTTATTAAGAATATCAACCCCACACACCAAGCACAATTTATAATTGCCAATGCAGGATGTGTTTGGACTGTGGGAGGAGACCCATGCAGACACGGGGAGAACATGCAAACTCCATGCAGGGAAGACCTGGGAAGTGAACCCGGGTCTCCTAACTGCAAGGCAGCAGCGCTACCCACTGCGCCACCGTGCCACCCTCCATATAATTAATCAGATCCTTAATTCAATACTCTGTAGAAGCCCCTTTGGCACCAATTCCAGCTTTGAGTCTTCTTGGTAAGTCTCTACAGGCTTTGCACTCCTGGATTTAGGCAGTTGATTCCCATTCTTCAAGGCAGATCCACTCAAGCTTTATTAGATTGGATAGGATGTGTCTGTAAACTGCCATCTTCTGGTCTCTCCACACATGTTCTATGAAGTTTCTTTGGCAGGGACAGTCGAGGACACTCAGGAGGCTTGTCCTTTAGCCAGTCGAGTGTTTAAAAAAAACTGCTAAAACCCCATAATTGTAACATGGCTTTCTCATAGCTTCATTTTAGTGTAACCCTGATATTCTGTAATACTGATGGTTTCCTCTTTGTGATTATATAACATTACTTCTATTTTTTATGTATATAACATTACTTCTATTTATTATGTGAATTTCCCATCGGGATTAATAAAGTATCTATCTATCTATCTATCTATCTATCTATCTATCTATCTATCTATCTATCTATCTATCTATCTATCTATTTTATTTTATGTTCATATATTTTATTTCTATTTATGTTTTATGTTAATTTGTTTTGTTTTTCTTTTATTCTATTATTGTAAAGCACTTTGGCCACAGCATTACTATGTTGTTTTAAATGTGCTATATAAATAAATTGACAAATTATCATTTCTATCATCCATACTAACTCCCTCCTTCGTTGCTGTTATTTTTCCGGTTTTCTCTGGTGGTGATCTGCGCCATCCCCACCTGATCAGGGCACCATGCAATCCCTACATTGATGGATGGAAGGCCAGCTGTCCATGTGACCATCATCATCCAATTCCTTCACATGAAGCCTGAAAACCATGAAGAATGATTGAGATCATGTATGTTCGGAAGAATGCCCTGGGGGGCTGGGTGGTCTCATGGCCTCTAAACCCCAGCAGATTTTGTTTTTCTCCAACCCCTGGAGTTTTTTTTTTGTTTGTTTTTTTCTGTCCATTCGGCCATCGGACCTTACTACTGAGAAAATTGCTATATAAATGTAATGAATTATTATTATTACTTTATTCTTTGTTATTTATCCATCCATCCATTATCCAACCCACTATATCCTAACTACAGGGTCACGGGGGTCTGCTGGAGCCAATCCCAGCCAACACAGGCAGGAACCAAACTCTGGGCAGGGTGCCAGCCCACAGCGGGGCACGTGCACACACACCTACACACCAAGCACACACACTAGGGACAATTTAGAATCGCCAGTGCACCTAACCTGCATGTCTTTGGACTGTGGGAGGAAACCCATGCAGACACGGGGAGAACATGCAAACTCCACGCAGGGAGGATCCAGGAAGCGAACCCAGGTCTCCTAAATGCAAGGCAGCAGCGCTACCCACTGCACCGCCCAAATTGTTATTTAGCATTGCCTAATCTTATTTTTATATTTCTATTTTTTATAAACTTTTCTTCATCCTGTAAAGCACTTTGAGCTCCATCATTTGCATGAAAACGTGCTATAGAAATAAATATTGTTTCTACTTGCTTTCTTTCTTAGATAGATAGATACTTTATTAATCCCAAGGGGAAATTCACAATGTAGATGTACCAAACTGTAGATTTTACCACTCGTAATATTGTAGTAATTTCTCCGATGGGTTTTTTCTGTTTTCGCAGCTTAAGGATGGCTTCTTTCACCTGCATGGAGAGCTCCTTTGACCGCATGTTGTCTGTTCACAGCAAAATCTTCCACATGCAAGCACCACACCTCAAATCAACTCCAGGCCTTTTATCTGCTTAATTGATAATGACATAATGACGGACTTGCACACACCTGCCCATGAAATAGTCTTTGAGTCAATTGTCCAATTACATTTGAGCCCCTGAAATGAAGGGATTGTGTTCACAAAATGCTTTAGTTGCCTCACATTTTTATGCAATCGTTTTGATCACCCCACTGAATTAAAGCTGAAAGTCTGCACTTCAACTGCATCTGAGTTGTTTCATTTAAAATTCATTGTGGTAATGTACAGAACCGAAATTAGAAAAAAATTGTCTCTGTCCAAATATTTATGGACCTAACTGTATATATATATATATATATAGTGGAACCTCGGTTTGCAAGCATAATTCGTTCCGGAAATGTGCTCGTAGTCCAAAGCACTCGTATATCGAAGTGAATTTCCCCATAAGAAATAATGGAAACTCAGATGATTTGTTCCACAACCCAAAACTATTCATATAAAAATGATTACTACAAAATATAAAGTAAAAATACATAAAACAAATTAACTTGCACTTTACCTTTAAAAAGAATCACGGCTGGTGTGTGTGAGTTTCTAAACTCTTGTGGGATTCCACCCAACGGGACGACACGCGGAAGAGCGTCCCAAAGCAATCGCAGTCTCCCAGTGCTGTAGCAGTTCTCCATAAAAGCGAATCCGAAAAGATCGCGGACGTGCTATAAGCGCCTGCCGTCAATGGGTGATACAAGGAACATTATAAATTTGCAGGGCCCTGCCTGACTGCTGTGTCTGTGTATAAATAACCGCGCTGTTGCTGTTTCAAGCTGAATAAAGTTTGTGTTGCTAAAGTACTGAGACTCAGCTTCGTGTTTTAGGGTGCAAGATGGGGACTCGCACGTTACAGCACACACGCGCGCGTGAGCACACATACACACACACAGTCACAATGCTAATGCTGTAGTAAACAGTATATGCTCGTACGGATGTTGACTATATGAGTGAGGCACGCCGACTCAGACAGAGAATAGGAGACGATTGCCCACAATCCCGCAGTGAGAGACAGAGAAGAACCATCAGCTCAGTTGTGATCACATGACGCTCAGCAGACAAACTACTCATACTGCAAGACCTTGCTCGTTTATCAAGTGAAAAGTTATTAAAAATTTTTGCTCGTCTTGCAGAACACTCGTAAACCAAGTTACTCGCAAACCGAGGTTCCACTATATTATATATATATATATATGGTTGAAATAGTTTACTGTCAAATAAATGCAAAGAGTACACGACATGTGCTTCATCTCATTCTGGGCTCATCAGGTGTACACACTCCACTGCAACTATTTCAACCATTCTATGATCTGCTCCTCACAAACTGAGGGCACCGTGGCGGATGTTAGCAGATTGCTGGCCAACCACAAGCGTTACCTGGTAGGTAACCACCCACACTATCAGATTGTGACACAGACTTCGAATGCCGTGAATATATATATATATATATACAGTGGTGTGAAAAACTATTTGCCCCCTTCCTGATTTCTTATTCTTTTGCATGTTTGTCACACAAAATGTTTCTGATCATCAAACACATTTAACCATTAGTCAAATATAACACAAGTAAACACAAAATGCAGTTTTTAAATGATGGTTTTTATTATTTAGGGAGAAAAAAAATCCAAACCTACATGGCCCTGTGTGAAAAAGTAATTGCCCCCTTGTTACAAAATAACCTAACTGTGGTGTATCACACCTGAGTTCAATTTCCGTAGCCACCCCCAGGCCTGATTACTGCCACACCTGTTTCAATCAAGAAATCACTTAAATAGGAGCTGCCTGACACAGAGAAGTAGACCAAAAGCACCTCAAAAGCTAGACATCATGCCAAGATCCAAAGAAATTCAGGAACAAATGAGAACAGAAGTAATTGAGATCTATCAGTCTGGTAAAGGTTATAAAGCCATTTCTAAAGCTTTGGGACTCCAGCGAACCACAGTGAGAGCCATTATCCACAAATGGCAAAAACATGGAACAGTGGTGAACCTTCCCAGGAGTGGCCGGCCGACCAAAATTACCCCAAGAGCGCAGAGACGACTCATCCGAGAGGTCACAAAAGACCCCAGGACAACGTCTAAAGAACTGCAGGCCTCACTTGCCTCAATTAAGGTCAGTGTTCACGACTCCACCATAAGAAAGAGACTGGGCAAAAACGGCCTGCATGGCAGATTTCCAAGACGCAAACCACTGTTAAGCAAAAAGTACATTAGGGCTCGTCTCAATTTTGCTAAGAAACATCTCAATGATTGCCAAGACTTTTGGGAAAATACTTTGTGGACTGATGAGTCAAAAGTTGAACTTTTTGGAAGGCAAATGTCCCGTTACATCTGGCGTAAAAGGAACACAGCATTTCAGAAAAAGAACATCATACCAACAGTAAAATATGGTGGTGGTAGTGTGATGGTCTGGGGTTGTTTTGCTGCTTCAGGACCTGGAAGGCTTGCTGTGATAGATGGAACCATGAATTCTACTGTCTACCAAAAAATCCTGAAGGAGAATGTCCGGCCATCTGTTCGTCAACTCAAGCTGAAGCGATCTTGGGTGCTGCAACAGGACAATGACCCAAAACACACCAGCAAATCCACCTCTGAATGGCTGAAGAAAAACAAAATGAAGACTTTGGAGTGGCCTAGTCAAAGTCCTGACCTGAATCCAATTGAGATGCTATGGCATGACCTTAAAAAGGCGGTTCATGCTAGAAAACCCTCAAATAAAGCTGAATTACAACAATTTTGTAAAGATGAGTGGGCCAAAATTCCTCCAGAGCGCTGTAAAAGACTCATTGCAAGTTATCGCAAACGCTTGATTGCAGTTATTGCTGCTAAGGGTGGCCCAACCAGTTATTAGGTTCAGGGGGCAATTACTTTTTCACACAGGGCCATGTAGGTTTGGAGTTTTTTTTCTCCCTAAATAATAAAAACCACCATTTACAAACTGCATTTTGTGTTTACTTGTGTTATATTTGACTAATGGTTAAATGTGTTTGATGATCAGAAACATTTTGTGTGACAAACATGCAAAAGAATAAGAAATCAGGAAGGGGGCAAATAGTTTTTCACACCACTGTATATGTATATAGAAGATTAGCCTGATGCCTTTATCCAAGGTGACTTAGAACAATTCAGATACAATTGGTTACCATTCCTTTTGTTCTTCCAGTTGGCAGGTGAAGTGACTTGTTCAAGTATTAGCTATATGAAAAATAAATCAAACACTTTGAGCATTGATCGGTCTGAAGCCAGGGTTTATTGCCCTAAGTCCTACTGGGGCCCTGCTGCAGCTCCTAAGATGTGTGTGTGCTTACTGCATTGATAAGTTCACACAGGCGTCATCTTAACTAATACGAAGGTAATTTTGAAACAAGCTTCATAGGCAGCTTTGCTAGTACAAATAACAGAAAGACTTAAGAGTCTTACTACGGTGGGCTGGCGCCCTGCCCGGGGTTTGTTCGTGCCTTGCGTCCTGTGCTGGCGAGGACTGGCTCCAGCAGACCCCTGTGACCCTGTGTTGGGATATAGCAGGTTGGATAATGACTGACTGACTGACTTAAGAGTCTTAACATTGCTGCTGCATTGTCATAAGTCAATGAATAAACTAAGGCAATAAACAGAAATAAGCAAACATGGGCAAAAAGCAGTTATGACTTAATGCAAATATGGGATCAAATAAAATATACGTTAAGCCTGCTGCATGGTTAGAAAAATAACCCTTAGCAGTTGTCCTTCAAAATTAACTTCACCAACTTCTACAGACTTGAACCTGCTATCTCAGGGTTTGAAATCCAAGGCCTTGACCACTATGGAACACTGCCTGCTTGTAGGGTGACAAGTAAAAACGGCAAATTTGTCCATTTAAAGATAAACATAGACAGAACTTTATTTATTTGTTCCCCAGGGAGAAGTCTGTTTTTTATTGAAGCTCTTTAAATAAATAAACAGATAGAGAGACAGACAAGCACTATGGTCCAAACACACACAAGAGCGACAATAAAGAAAGAAGACATCTGACTTGGCTGTCGCAGTCACAAAAATGGGACTCTATACAGACATATTGCTGTTGGTAGGTAAGAAGCCCCTGTAGCATTTCCTGACACACTTCTGCTAAATGATTTATTGGCTGAAAGTCCTCACTGCCGGTGTGTCAGAGAGAGGACGTGCAGCATTGCTCATAATGGCACTCCAGTTTGGTTTGAACTCTCTCCTTTATTACGACCTCCAGGAGGTGCAGAGGGCATCCTGTAACTGAATCTTAGCTTGTTGATTCGGTGGGCCTCTCTGCTCAGCCCTTTCCGCACACTTTATTCTGTGCATTAAGAAAGCAAAGGAGTCTGAACACTTACTGAACCCACTGCATTTCTACAATGAACCACACAAGCTGGTTGCATCTTTGGGTCACCCAGAAAATCAGTGAAGGAGATCTGAAATGGCAGCCCTAAGTAGGTAGACACACACTCCTTCTCTAATAGACTCCTTCTTTGTCCCAGCTGCTATTATGGCAGGATTTTGTTACACAATTTCTTTAATTAGATTACATACACTTACTAATCATAATCATTCTCAATGTACAAGTATTTTTTTTAATATTGATTTTTTTCATTAGAACAATCTACATAAGAACAGGCCATTCAGCCCAACAAACCTTGACAGTCCTATCCACTTAATTCTTCCAATATAACATCAAGTGGAGTTTTGTAGGTCCCCTAAAGTCCTACTGTCTAGCATGCTACTTGGTCACTTATTCCAGGTGTCTGTGGTTCTCTGTGTAAAGAAAAACTTCCTAATGTTTGTGCGAAATTTATCCTTCACAAGTTTCCAACTGTGTCCCCGTGTTCTTGGTGAACTCATTTTAAAGTCACTGTCTCAATCCACTGGACTAATTCTGTTCATAATTTAAAACACATCAGCCATGTCTCCTCTAAATATCCTTTAAACACTCAGCTCTTTGAATCTTTTCTCATAACTCATTCTCTGTAGCCCTGGATTCAACCTTGTTGCTCTTCTCTGGACTTTCTACAGAGACCAAAACTGCATACAGGACTCCAGATGAGGCCTCACCAGTGTGTTATAAAGCTTGAGCAGAACCTCCTGTGACTTGTACTCCACACATCAAGGTGCTATATAACCTGACATTCTGTTAGCCTTCCTAATGGCTTCTGAACACTGTCTGGCAGTTGATAGCGTTGAGTCCACTATGACCCCTAAGTCCTTCTCATAAGGTGTACTCTCGATTTTCAGACCTCCCATTGTGTATTCAAACCTCCCATTTTTAGCTCCTACATGTAATACTTTATATTTACTTAAAGACAAACTCTCTTGACTTGTACTCCACACTTCATGCGCTACATAACCTAACATCCTATAAGCATTTTTGATCACTTCTGTCCTCTGCTTAGATGCAGACAGTGACCAGTCCACTTTGACTCCCAGGTCCTTCTCAATGGAGACCAAAACTGCACCCAGGACTCCAGATGAGGCCTCACCAGTGTGTTATAAAGCTTCAGCAGAACCTGCTGTGACTTGTACTCCACACTTCATGCGCTATATAATCTAACATCCTATAAGCATTTTTTGATCACTTCTGCCATCTGCTTAGATGCTGACAGTGACCAGTCCACTTTGACTCCCAGTAATCCTTAATAGAGACCAAAACTGCACCCTGTACTCCAGATGAGGCCTCACCAGTGCGTTATAAAGCTTCAGCAGAACCTCCTGTGACTTGTACTCCACAAATCAAGGCGCTATATAACCTAACATCCTATAAGCATTTTTGATCACTTCTGTCCTCTGCTTAGATGCTGACAGTGACCAGTCCACTTTGACTCCCAGGTCCTTCTCAATGGAGACCAAAACTGCACCCAGGACTCCAGATGAGGCCTCACCAGTGTGTTATAAAGCTTCAGCAGAACCTCCTGTGACTTGTACTCCACACTTCATGCGCTATATAACCTAACATCCTATAAGCATTTTTTTGATCACTTCTGCCATCTGCTTAGATGCTGACAGTGACCAGTCCACTTTGACTCCCAGTAATCCTTAATAGAGACCAAAACTGCACCCTGTACTCCAGATGAGGCCTCACCAGTGCGTTATAAAGCTTCAGCAGAACCTCCTGTGACTTGTACTCCACAAATCAAGGCGCTATATAACATAACATCCTATAAGCATTTTTGATCACTTCTGTCCTCTGCTTAGATGCTGACAGTGACCAGTCCACTTTGACTCCCAGGTCCTTCTCAATGGAGACCAAAACTGCACCCAGGACTCCAGATGAGGCCTCACCAGTGTGTTATAAAGCTTCAGCAGAACCTGCTGTGACTTGTACTCCACACTTCATGCGCTATATAACCTAACATCCTATAAGCATTTTTTGATCACTTCTGCCATCTGCTTAGATGCTGACAGTGACCAGTCCACTTTGACTCCCAGTAATCCTTAATAGAGACCAAAACTGCACCCTGTACTCCAGATGAGGCCTCACCAGTGCGTTATAAAGCTTCAGCAGAACCTCCTGTGACTTGTACTCCACAAATCAAGGCACTATATAACCTAACATCCTATAAGCATTTTTGATCACTTCTGTCCTCTACTTAGATGCTGACAGTGACCAGTCCACTTTGACTCCCAGGTCCTTCTCAATGGAGACCAAAACTGCACCCAGGACTCCAGATGAGGCCTCACCAGTGCGTTATAAAGCTTCAGCAGAACCTCCTGTGACTTGTACTCCACAAATCAAGGCGCTATATAACATAACATCCTATAAGCATTTTTGATCACTTCTGTCCTCTGCTTAGATGCTGACAGTGACCAGTCCACTTTGACTCCCAGGTCCTTCTCAATGGAGACCAAAACTGCACCCAGGACTCCAGATGAGGCCTCACCAGTGTGTTATAAAGCTTCAGCAGAACCTCCTGTGACTTGTACTCCACACTTCATGCGCTATATAACCTAACATCCTATAAGCATTTTTGATCACTTCTGTCCTCTGCTTAGATGCAGACAGTGACCAGTCCACTTTGACTCCCAGGTCCTTCTCAATGGAGACCAAAACTGCACCCAGGACTCCAGATGAGGCCTCACCAGTGTGTTATAAAGCTTCAGCAGAACCTGCTGTGACTTGTACTCCACACTTCATGCGCTATATAACCTAACATCCTATAAGCATTTTTTGATCACTTCTGCCATCTGCTTAGATGCTGACAGTGACCAGTCCACTTTGACTCCCAGGTCCTTCTCAATGGAGACCAAAACTGCACCCAGGACTCCAGATGAGGCCTCACCAGTGCGTTATAAAGCTTCGGCAGAACCTCCCATTCGTGAGGTCACACTCTAGTAGTCTATGTGGCAAAGAGATTTTTGGCAGTGTTTCTTTGTATATTTATAAAAGACCTTCTTTGTTCCATAAATAGAGCTGGAACGGTTAATAAATTAGATTAGGTTTATTAAGCTAATGCTGAATATTTGAATTTGAGGACACATATGGCCAACTCTGTTTGACTTTCAGAAAGAGGAACTGAAAATGCTCATCTTGAAAATACAGCAGCTATTCTAAGTGATATGTTCACACGAAATAATTCTACAGAGTTCATTGAGCACTACATATGAGAAATGTGTGTTATTTCAAAAGTCATGTTTAGTTTGACACTGATGACTTAAAACGTGTTTTATGGCTTATTAAACTGTAAAACGAAGCAATCCAAATATAGAGAGCTTTAATTTAAAATTATCCAAGACAACCAAGGCAGAGTATTTTTTTTTAATAATTTTCATACATTTTTAAAATAATTTTCATACGTTATTTATAAATTAAAATGCTATACAACAGTATTTACAAGGCGTCACCTTGAAGTGAAGGCTATACAGATGCCTCTGTTGACAGACCATCCAGTGAGGGCAGATCAGCCGGTAAAGTCAGCAGCTCATTCACTTCCTCTTGCAATGCCTCCGCTTTCTCTTTCAAAAGCATCTGTAAAAACAATTTGTGAAAGTGTACACTTCATGAAATATACAGCAACAGTAGCTTGACAGGTATCACAGGCAAATTAATTGAAGCAGTTATTAAGGAAAAGGTTTTGAGCAGCACGTGTCTAGAACAGTTGCATTAGCAAATAGTCAGCATGGGGTCAGACTGGGCAGGTCGTGTTTCACTAATATACTGGAATTCTATGGTGAAGCCATAAAAGCTTACGATAAGAGAGGAGCATATGATATCATTTACAGTATCCCGATTTCCTGAACGCTTTTAAAAAGGAATCACATGAAAGGTCAGTGATCACACTAGAAGTTGTGGGTATTCAAAATGCAGCATGTACAGAGCATCCGGAAAGTATTCACAGCGCATCACTTTTTCCACATTATATTATGTTACAGCCTTATTCCAAAATTGATTAAATTCATTTTTTTCCTCAGAATTCTACACACAACACCCCGTAATGACAACGTGAAAAAAGTTTACTTGAGATTTTTGCAAATTTATTAAGCTAATGCTGAATATTTGAATTTGAGAGGCGGTCTGGCTGCGATGTTCGAAAGCAGTCAAGATGGAGGTCGGTCGAAAGGAGCTCATTGCTGTGGGGTCTCCACCGGCTACGTGAGTTATAGGTGACCCGGGGAGAATGGGAGAAGGAGGTGTGCTAAGATCGTGAAGAGTGAGACTGCATTTTTAACCTCTGATTTTAAAGTATTTATTTATCGTTTTTATCCCCACTTTGCACTGTTTTTATGGAATATTTATTGAAACTATGATGCACTACGCTTTTTGTTTGGACACTGTTTGTTGTTATGAAATAAAAGCACATTGGCACTTTTGGAAATATCCCCTGGCTTCATTTGAGAATTGTCCTCAGTTGTCAGCTCACCTCGGTGACATTAGCGACGGTGTCGGGTTCAGGGCTCCCGTAAGAGCGTTGGGAGCTTGGAGCGAACCCTCATTGTCACAATACATAATGACATATCTTGGGGATGGGACCCAAGTCTAAAGACAAAATGTATTTATGTTTCATATACACAGAAGCTGAAGGTAATGCTATGCAATATTTTAATGATTTTGTGCACAGAAGCATCAGCAGAAAACCTGTAATCAGGTGTTACACAACAGCAACAACAAACAAGAATGCAGGCTTTCAATCTCTACCTACGAGGCTGTGTTTTGATTAAAAGATTACTTTTACAACAAATAAGTAAAAACGCAATGAGCAATGCATGTTAAGTCTGGTGGTTACAATGTTTGATGACAAACTGGCGGCAACAGATCGTCAGAGCCCATGTTCTCTTTTGAACTGCTGTCCCCTGCCGCGTGGCTGTTTTTGCACCTTTCACCCTTTGTTAATGCCCCCAAATCTCCACCAGACCCTCCCCAACCTGCTCATCATTTGTGTGTTGGTTTTACTTGGAACTTTATACCTCACGGAGAACCCGTTGCTCTCATAATAGTGCTTTGCGATGCTCGATGTTAACGGGGGGAATGAAGAAAGCCAATCATTAATGGTAAGCACCAGCTTATGTGTTAGTCGCATCCATTCGTAAGTAAATAAATCAACTAATAAATAAATAAAGGCGGCATGGTGGCGCAGTGGGTAGCGCTGCTGCCTCACAGTTAGGAGACTTGGGTTCTCCCCGTGTCTGCATGGGTTTCCTCCAGATAGTCCGGTTTCATCCCACAGTCCAAAGACATGCAGGTTAGGCGCATTGGCGATTCTAAATTGTCCCTGGTGTGTGCTTGGTGTGTGTGCGCGCTCTGCGGTGGGCTGGCGCCCTGCCCGGGGTTTGTTTCCTGACTTGCACCCTGTGTTGGCTGGGATTGGCTCCCCGTGACCCTGTAGTTAGGATATAGTGGTGTGATGGACGGCCGGCGTTTCAGTCTGGCCGGGACGTCCCTCATCAGAAGAAAATAGCCTTTTCATGGCAATACATCCCCCGGGATGCTAGATGGCAGCTCCCCTGGATGGAAATGGTTCCTCAGATTCCCGCAGGGCAGCATGGGACATGGAGTCCGTCTCTTCCGCCTTGTTGGGTGCCGCCGGGGGGAGCTCACCAAGAACCCGGGGACTATTTTGGTTACGTCAACCCGGAAGTACATCGAAGTCATGAGGACGAAAGCCCGCAGTACTTCCGGGACACTTGAAAAAGGCATTTGACCCGGAGAAGGAATACTTCCGGGTCACGGACTTTAAAAGGATGGTGGAAAACCCAGCACATCGAGCCGGAGTTGGGTGGGAGTGTGACGGAGCAGCTGGGAGTGGAGGATTGGTATTTTGTAATTGATTATTGTTAATTATTATTATTGATTTATTATTATGTATAGTGGAGGTGCTTTGTGCGCATTATTGTTATAATAAATTCATTTCTTAGACTTTTACCTGGTGTTTGGACGTATTGTCTGTGGGTTTGGAGGTGCGACAGCGCCCCCTACTGTCACAGTGGGTTGGATAATGGATGGATGGATTAATAAATAAATAAATAAATAAAAGGAGGAATGTTGGTCAGAGCCCCACTTGGGCAAGTGAGGTCAGCTGTGGGATTTTCCACTTGTGGCGTCACTTTGGTGCTGAAATACTTTTGGATTTTGAAGTATTTTGGAATTTCAGATTAGGGATACTCCTCCTGCACATACATTTTTAGGATGCAAAGTGAGATTGAAATAACTGAGGATGAAAAACATTCAGACATGGGAAGAATGTGAAAATGCCAGAAACTGAATCCAATGCAACTCAGAGAGGCTTAAGTAAATATAATATAAAAAGAGTACAAATTCAGTAAAGGTCCTTAATGAACAACTTACTTTAGCCGATATAACTATCTGGTTGGACTGTCGTTTTGAAAGATTATTAATGGTCTTCACAAGAACCACAGGGTCAGCGTTAGCAAGATGGGCCAACGTTTTATACCCTGCATTATACAACTGCTTTGCACGAGCCTAAAATAAAAAAAAGAAAAAGACCAAATTCATATTTTGAGTGGTCAATAGATGATCAAAAGCATACACAGTTAAATATAATCAAGAAAAACACTGAGAAACTAAAAGGAGAGGATTAAGTGAAAAATCCCTTTTATGTCAGCACTTAAATTATGTCTGAAGACCCATTTCTTAAGTGTACTGTATTGTCATTTTTCAGGGCTTCTCTCAAAAATAAGAACTTTCCTTTTTACTACCTGTAGCAGCCCCGGTAATCTCTTCCAAACTCTTCTCTCTGTATCCCATGGTTGCATTTCATGTCCCTGCTTTATTCAATCAGGTTGTCCCTCCTGATCTTGGACCAGGAATGCATGTGTTGTCAAAAATGTCAGCCATCTGTTGTACTCCATACTGCTGAGCACTATGAAGGAGGACTAGAACTTTTTTGCTAATTTATTAATTAACATTTCACAGATTTAACAGCATCATTTTTAATTCTATTCTCAGCAACACGAGACGGCATATTTCTAGGCAAGAGGAGTCAAACTCGAAAAATAACCCTTTACATACCCCATACAGGCCCGAATATATAAACAAATAACTGTTGCCACATTTTATTTACAAACAAGACAAACAGGTACCTTTAAGGTCATCATAATTGTACATTCTGCCTCACAACTCTCTTGAAACTGCCTCCTCGCTTTACCATTTTTTTTCCTTAGATATTGCAGCAATTTAGGAAAGCTACCAGCGGCCACAGGACTGGTACTGTCTGTGACACAGCTGGCTGTAGCATTTTTGCTGCCCTAGTTGAAGTTGTCCATTTTTCCCTGCTTTACCCTTCTGCTCCATAGTTTCAAATTACAAATCAAACAATTCAGATGAAATTAAAGTTCACACTGCCGTCTTTCATTTAAGGGGACTTCCATATGTTTCAGTCACACCACACACCATTTCAGGGCACCATAATGTTTGGGACAATTGGTGTCACAGGTGTTTGCGATTCCTGAGGTGAGTTTTAATGGCTTCATCAGATACCTCAGCTTGCTTCTACCATTTGGTGCCATTGTTCAACATGAGGGCAACATTTTACCTCATACACATAATCTTTAGATAAAGTGCTCGAGCCACCATTTTTCTAGTTTGGTTACATACCTCTAACACTCCTGTCACTTCCATGAGAGGAATCAGCTCTGCCTTAGCACAATATGTAAGCCTCTTGGTGACCTCAGTAAAAAGAGCTCTGTACGCCCAGAATTCCTCTAGTTCCTAAGAGAAATTGTCAAAAACAAAGAAAAAATGTAAACCTAAAATATGATTCCACCTTTCAAAATGTTTATGTAAAAATGGAAAATTAAATGGGTGTTGTGAATCTTGAAAAAGATGGACAGATGGAGATGTTGCCAGACTAGATAAGCATTATATGTTTTCAACAAGCAAATGAATAAGAATAGTGCAGTGTGGATAGCACTGCTGCATCTCAGATTCAATGTCGTGCTTTTTTGTCACTGTCTGTGTGGAGTTAACGTGTTCACTTCCATGTCTACACTGTGTTTTCTTGGATTAATTGGTTTAGGTGTATGAGGTGAGACACAAAAATAACCGGACTGTGCTTGGAGCTTTACTGGAAAACCATCTGGAGGTCGGCTGAATGTGAATCATTGAACTATATCCCCTCCCTACAGTTCTGGTTAAAGCCTGCCTCCCCTCTTTGGTCTCTCTCATTTCTGCCATAATTCACTCTTCTCTTACTGCTGGTATTTATTCCCTCATCTTTTAAAACTGCTGCAATGACCCCAATACTGAAAAAACTTGGTGCTGATCCTACTAACTTCAATAATTTTCACCCTATTTCTAATTTGCCCTTTATCCCTAAAATTCTTGAAAAAATAGTAGCTATCCAACTTCACTCCCACTTATCTCATAATAATCTATATGAAAAGTTCCAGTCTGGTTTTCACCCCCTTCACAGTACAGAAAAAGCACTTGTTAAACCAACAACCTTCTTATGGCTGCTGACTCAGTGGCACCCCCTCCTGGTTACAAAGTATAAAAACTGGATAAGTGAGAAAGGTGCCTTGAAAACAATGACAGAGTACGAGAAGCAGGCTTTACAGGAATTCCTTTGAGGGGGGGACCACTGGTGAAGAGACACACATGCAAATACAGAGGAAAGGGGCTAAAGGTACACGTAGGGCAAGAGATAGCAAATATTTTTAAATTACTCTGTTACCAGTCTTAATGAGGTACCGTGGTTAGTTAAACATAAATGGAAACCAACAATATCTGTCCATTAATTAATTGAAGAATTATGTTCACAACAAAGGAGATTAAAGTTGTCAAAAAGAAACTCAAAAACAAGTCAGTCCTGCAGACTTCGGCCAACAGGCTGCCTACCCCAAACCTGAGTTTTCCATAGTCTGTGCTGGCTATCCAATCTGATGAGAGTAGCTTTACATCTGATGAGTCCAAGATGACGACTAAATCTGCTGCTATCTACTTGATTGATAGGCGGAGTGGTGGCTCTGAGGCTAGGGATCTGCACTGGCAATCGGAAGGTTGCTGATTCGAATCCCATAAATGCCAATAGTGGCCCTTGAGCAAGGCCCTTAACCTGCAATTGCTGAGCGCTTTGAGTTGTGAGAAAAAGCGCTATATAAATGCAAAGAATTATTATTATCATTATTGATTTACCCCTCAGAAATCACCGGAGATCTGAGGATGTTGGCCTTCTCACAGGTCTGTCTGTGGGGCTCTGCCAGATATAGAGTTTAAACCTATCATTTCTCTCTAGTATTTTAGTTCCGCTGTATATTTTAGTTTTATAAAACTTGTTTGTACCTACCATTAAGATAATATTAATACATAATATGTTGTGCTCTATCAAATCAGTAACATTCACATTCTTCACTGTTTATGGTTCAGTATATTCTGACTTAATGCCAAGACATCTGCAGGATATCCGTTGTGTCTCAGATTCTTTTCTCCTGTTTGAACTCCCTCTCTGTATCAGTTATTTTGTTCTTCTCTGAATTGTGTTCTTTTCCTATCTGTAGAGCAGTGTAAATGCCAATATAAAGTGTAAAGAATGACTCATTATCTTTTCAAGCAGTAATTTCAAACCATTTACCATCAAACCTGCTTAATTCAGTTCATGGTCACGGGGGATTGGTGCCCATCACAGCATTATTGAGTGTAACGAAAAAAAACAAAACAATAACTTCTTAAATACAACACTACATTAAAAAATTAAATTATCATGGAATTTCAGATATAGATGTGTGGGGTGCCAGCCTATTTAAATGTGTGCATTTATTTGTATTTTATGTTTTATTGTTAATTTTGAGTTATTACTTTTTACATGTTTGTTATTTCTGTTTGTTTCAATCGTAATTCTGTAATTGTGTACTGTCTCTTTAATTGTGTTTTTTGTGCTTTATGGGTGGAGCACCAGGAGGCGGGGCCACTCAAACATATCGACTCTTAAGTCCACCCTCTAGCTCCGTAAGTCTGCTGGGAAGATCCAGGAGTCGGAGATTGCTCATTTACAGCAGACTATGCCAAAGTGTTGTATTTTTTTTGGGTTATGTTTTTTTGGTCATTTTTGCTTTATATTCTTGAACCATTCTTCTGACCTATGTACAAAGGAGTTGTTAGCTGTGGTTTAGCTTTTTTTAGGCAAATCTATTTCTATTTCATAATTTCAGCACTTCCCTGTATTTTTCTCTTTTTGTCAAAAAAAAAAAATTCTTCCAGTTATAAAGATTCTGTTTTTCCTTTTACACAAGCCAAAGGTTTACATCATCCCTCCTCTTTTGGGCTTTTGTTATATTTTTGAACATTTCTAGTTGTTTTCTTGCCAGCTCTCCATATTTGGGACCTGTTCAATCTTATTCCAGGAGGCAGCACTTGGGGCCTGGCTGAGTTTAAGTGAGCTTCTTCTGGGCAGGTTATTCAAGTTGCTAGCTTGCCCTTTATGGATATTTTGGAGGCCCTACACTCCTTTCACCATGTGGAATACTCCACTTCATAAACAAAAACAGTACACCCACACTCACTCATAAGTGCAATATCACAAGTAACTTTCAGACACAAGATCATGACTAAATTAGAATTTGAAACCAGGCAGTGGCACTAGTCACTTCAGCACAGTCCTCCTCTGCAGTAATTTTTCCTAGTGAGAACCACAGCATGATATATGAATTTTTATTTGTATTGTATTTTTTTTTCTGCAAATGTTCTTTGGAGGGCGGCACGGTGGCGCAGTGGGTAGCGCTGCTGCCTCGCAGTTGGGAGACCTGGGGACCCGGGTTCACTTCCCAGGTCCTCCCTGTGTGGAGTTTGCATGTTCTCCCCGTGTCTGCGTGGGTTTCCTCCAGGCGCTCCGGTTTCCTCCCACAGTCCAAAGACAGGTTGATTTGCGATTCTAAATTGGCCCTAGTGTGTGCTTGGTGTTTGGGTGTGTTTGGGTGTGTCCTGCGGTGGGTTGGCACCCTGCCCAGGATTGTTTCCTGCCTTGTGCCCTGTGTTGGCTGGGATTGGCTCCAGCAGACCCCTGTGACCCTGTGTTCGGATTCAGCGGGTTGGAAAATGGATGGATGGATGGATGTTCTTTGGATCTGCCTGTGGAAAGGCCCACCATATAATATTTTATGTCTTATTCAGCTTAATCTTTTTCATGCTTGCTTACCTTGGGTGCACTAAGGCAATGAGCTGAATTGTGATCATGGCACAAACAGACTGAGAGTCCCTCGGTCACTTTTTCAGCAAAATTTAAAGGTCTTTAACATAAACAGTATTTCATTTAGCAAGATGTTCATATGTGAATAAAAATTCCCACAAACAATAACAGCAATGTAAACATTAGTTATAGTATCGTTAATGATGTACCTCAGTAAAATGCAGAACGCATGAACAAAAGGCTGATGCTGATCCAAGTAAATTCTGTACAAAGCCCCGATCAAAATTAAATTTATCGGCCACAATCCAGATATTGGTTTCTTTTAGAAGAGCAAACAATACAAGGGAAAGGTACAGCCTGTTCACAATAAGACTGTCCACTTCCTGAAAAACAAAACATCACATTTCTACAAACGACCAAAGACAAAGGATGAAAAGCAAAAGGGTGCTGCAGCAAACTTTATATTTAACACAGTAATAATATCCTCGCATCTGAGTGGCTATGAAAACTTCACACAGAGAAATGTCTGGAATATAAAACTAATATTCTCCTTTTTTACTGTTGTTTTGTGTTGGCTGGCTACAGCTCTTAAAGAATAGCGATTGTATAATTTAGACCAGTGGTTCCCAAACTCGGTCCTGGGGAACCACTGTGGCTGCAGGTTTTTATTCCAGCGAAATTCACAATTAGTGATAATGGATCTCACTTATTTAGATGTTTTTTTCCCCCTTCTCTTATTCTGCCTTTAGAAAAGCATAGCAGTATGATTTTTTACATTTATAAGACATTTAGAAATATTTCTACTTTTGCTTTAAATGCTTACCTCTCTTTTGCTGTTATTCTATTGTTTTGATATTTATTTGTGCAGTATGCACCATTCATTGCATCCTAATAATGATAATTAAAACAAACAGAACTGACAGCCAGGTAAACAACACTGAATGATGAAAGGCTGCAATAACTTTAGCGTCTCACCTACTAATTAGTAGATAATAAATTAAACAATCAGAACACCTGGAAAAGCAGAATGAAAATCAGGCTGAAAATTGTTAAAAAGATTTATATAAAAATGTGCTTAGCACAAATTTAATAAAAAATTACCAAACTTAGCTTTGTTATTTCTCCACTGACTCCAAAATACAGAAACTGTGAAATAACAGCTCACTTAACACTAGAATTCCTGAAGCCTACGAAAAAACTTGTAAGCCCGGCCCACCTTAAATCCCTTCACACCTCTATCATCAGCATCTTTTGTGTTGTAAATGTGTCGATCAGCACAAGCAGCAGGCAACCTGCTGTCCCATCCCTTGCCTTGACAGAGCTCAGCTTGAGCAAAAAGGTCTCCCAGCTCAAGCCAAGGCTCCTTATTTGTGTGCGAGGTGCCAGGAGTTACACTGGGTAAATAATACAGTACAGGGGGTCCTCGGGTTACGACGTCTCGACATACGATGTTTCGAGTTTACAACACTCACTCCCATGAAAACTTTAAAAATTGAGACGTGAGTGTTTCGGCTTACGCCGTTAGCGTCGTACTTACAGACTATGTGGGCGAACTAGTTTGGTTGCGTGCAGCAGAAGAATACACAGTAACGCAGCATATGAGTGAGGGAGTTGGCAAACTAGTTTGGTTGCACGCGGAGGAAGTGTTCCATTTGTGTTGCTTTGTTTGGTGACTTTTTGGCTCTTATCATGGCTCCTCAACGAAAGTCACAGTCTTCAGATGGTAGTGCTTCGAAGAAGTGGAAAGCGATCACGATGGAAGTGAAATTAGACATTGTAAAGAGATCAAAAGAAATAAAGGTAATACAGTACAGTGTACAGTACAGTATATTTATGTCCTTTTCCTTTTTCTGTGGCTTAGTTGTGTTTTAATGTTCTAGATTATGATTTTGAAAATGTGTTAGGATAGGTAAGTGACTTAGGCTAGGGTGTGTTTCGACTTACACCAAAATTCGGGTTAAATCGCTGTTGTAGGAACAGAACTGTGTTGTAACCCAGGGACCCCCTGTATATCGTTATTTGGAATACATGCATTTCATGTGTGTTTCGTGTCTACAACAATCTGTGTAAGCGCAGGGTGAAAGGAAATGTGAGAAATGCAGGAAATGCTGAACACATACCTAAAGCTGAAGCTTTTTCCATGTTATACTAATAATGGTGAGAAGTGTATAATGTGTGAAGACTTTAATCCAAATACAGTCGATTCCAGTTAATTGGACCACCTGTTAATCGCACCAGCCGCTTATTCGGACCTAATCCTAAAGAAGAGAAACAGATCATATTACATAAGCCTAATATTGTTCGTTTATTTGGACCAAAATTCCATTTAATCGGACCAAAGAACATGACACAGAATAAGAAAAAGAAGCCAAAAGTCGCCCGCGGATGTAAAGTGGGTCAGCGACATCGGGAGGATCCCTGGGTTCCCCAGGAGAATTTATGCTTTTATCAAAGGTCAGGAAGTCGGAAAATTTGTACCAAGTGCAAACCAGTGGGGGTGAACATGCCTGCCCTTTCTTTCCTAAAACGGACTGCCCAGTAGCCAGCGACATGAAATCGAGCGTAAACAAGAGTGTCCGTGCAAGGAATTCCTTCCTGTCAATAAGGATTAAAGTTTACAAGAGAAAGCTTTTGCTTCAATTGTTGCTCGAATTGCAGCGAAACACATGACAGCATCGGAAGACCAGGAAAGTGATGATGATGACCCTAATGAGTTAGTGCAAGTGACAACACAGGATGCCAGGAAATGCATTGAAACTTTGCACCACTATTTCATGCAGGAGGGAAAATGAAGGCAGTCCCATTGATGCGTTAGATGTTTGTGGTGATTTTGTTCAAGTGCAGTGCGTCAATAGAATGCGTCAGATCACACTAGACAAGTTCTTCAAACATTGACTGGAATTTGGTAATGTAACATTATTTATTGTGCTTCGTATGCTGAGTGTCATGTAGATTGTTTCGAAGAATTTGTAGATTTCTTTTTCAATAAACAAAGTTGTAAGCATCCGTACATGTACAGGTACGTAGTTCTTGTTTATACGTTCGCCATACGCATGTACAGCACAATAAAAGTCATAATGACATTTTATTATGTTACTTATAGCACATCCCGACTTGGTTGCACATGTATAGAGCATGTTCCTGTAATCGGACCAGCCGGTTATTAGGACCAAAATGATCACGTCCCGATGTGGTCCGATTAAGCGGAATCGACTGTATCAAATAAACACATGTGCTTTTATTCAAGAATATAACCAAAGGGAAAAAAAAAACATTTGTTTTACATGTGGTTATCAATGAGTTAAAAACTCAAGCTCAAATATCAATTGACTGGGAGTTTAAACTTATTCTTGAATGGTGTAGAGGTAAGAACTGCTGCCTTATAACCTGACAGTCCTGGGTTTGAGACCAGGCGCTCCGTGTTTTGAGTAGTGAGCTGCTATTATTATTATTATTTCTACAATATAATAAAAACATACATTTGATTTGAGTCTGTAACACTCGGTGTAAATTTTGGTTACTTGTAAAAGTTAGCACTTGCTTTTTTATTGTTCACTTTTATTTTCTCAGTGATGTTCACGTGGCATAACGAACTTGCCTCTCCCTCTTTGAGTTGATGGCATTTATCTCCATTCTTTTCACAAGAGCAGTGCTGTGGCTGATGCCTGCCCAAAACTGTTTGTTGTAGCGGCAATCAAAGATATGATATCCCAAGACCACTATCAGACTGGACAAAGGCAGGAACGTAACAACAGTCAGTTTCTTCACAGCACTTTCGACAGCTAATAGACTGCTGTAACGAAGCGCAACTCTGCTTGGCACCATAAAGTAAAATGGGACTAACATCCTGCAGCTAAAGTCATGCAAGCAATTCGCCACGCTAGTGTTTAGATCTGACAGCGCTGTGCTGACGGTGCATGCGCCCAACTTTACACCGGCTGTTACAGACTGAAATCAAAGGCTTCTTCTTTTTGGACTTCAGGAATTCTAGTGTTAATTGGGCTAGGAGTCCAATTAAAAACAGAAGTTGGTTGGAACAAAAACCTGCAGCCACAGTGAGTCCCCAAGACCGAGTTTGGGAAGCACTGATTTAGACCTTGTATGAGGATGACTGGTTATTTGTACGAAGTATTATCTGCTTTATAGAAGAAAATTCACAGCTTTATGTTTTTACCAAAATGAGCGGGTGGATTCTTGCTCTGGTTGCTTTCAAATAACTTATTCAATAATATTCATTAATAGTCCGAAAAATAAAAAGAATATTTAGCAAAAAAAAACCAAACTAACAAGCGTGCAGCCATTCAACATCAGAGACCTTAATACCTACCTCAGTGACTCTTCATTAAAGGTGGGAAGAAAATCTGCTTCAGGGAAAAAGTTTTCTTCTGCTTACCGTTCTGATGGCTTGCCCAGAGGCTTTTTTTGTGATGTAGCTTTCAGGTACTCCTACGGTCTCCACAATCTTCTGTTCAGCAGACGTCAACTGATTAAACTAAAACCAGATCATTGATTCAGTAAGGCCCCCAATCACATTCATCTAAGACCTTTTCACTGTACTTTAATCTATCCATCTATCTGTCTGACAATACTAAATATTGAAAAGGTTGCAGCTACTGCACTGTCAGACCCACTAATGGCTGGACTTGTCTAGTAATACAAAGACTCTATAAGAAACAGCAGATCAGACTTTTTAGTTTTTAGAACACAGAGTTCCTTTAATGTGGGTAGTGACACCCTTTACATATTCTGTATCTCTGGAATAGCCGCTGGGCTACTAATATCACATCAAGACAAGCCCAACAAATCAACATGATGATTAAAAAGACAGGCCCAGTAAGGAGGATGCATTCTGGTCCCACTGAAGGTAGTAGTGTGGGTTGGCATTTCTAACAAATTAGTGCCAAGATTTTTGTTTGAAAACGGTGCAGCTTAAACTTTGAGAGTATGAATTGACGCCAAAGCAATGAGCGGCTGTTGAGCACTTAATGGGCTGATTAATCATTCACATGCATGAGACCGACAGGCACATCCATCCCTCAGTAATTTACAGCAGTGCTTCTCAACCACTCGGTCACCAGTTGCTAACGTTCATAATGGTATTGGGTTGCTGCTCTGATGATTGCATGTGATTCTTCCCTCACTTTGACAATCCCACTCAATACAACTTTGAAGGTGGGTCACAATGACACTGGCATAGGAAAAAGTGGGACGCAACACCAACAAGGTTGAGAAACAATAATTTAGAGCACCTACACTCACAGGATTACAAAATGGTCTAAGAAGGACAGACAGAAGGATGAGAAATCGAAGAAATAGAGTGAAGGAAGTGCAGAATCAGATTGGAGCCAGTGCAGGTAGAAGGAGGCGAGTAGGGAACACTCGGCAGAGAAGTGAAGGCAGAGGGGCTCCAGGGGAAGATTACTCCTTTTGAGCTTTGGACAAAGAGCAATTAAGTGCTCCAGGGGTCCTGAGGACACCGAGCGCCCCAGCGGACACAGAGAGAAGGTGGCTGAGATGGGTGTTGGATCGTGGCCCATCAGTATCCATCAGTGTCTCAGTGCTGTTGAGTATGCCTGATGGGTGAGCAGGGGAGACAGAGAACTGGGAATGTGATAGATAGATAGATAGATAGATAGATAGATAGATAGATAGATAGATAGATAGATAGATAGATAGATAGATAGATAGATAGATAGATAGATAGATAGATAGATAGATAGATAGATAGATAGATAGATAGATAGATAGATAGATAGATAGATAGATAGATAGATAGATAGATAGATAGATAGATAGATAGATAGATAGGTAGGTAGGTAGGTAGGTAGGTAGGTAGGTAGGTAGGTAGGTAGATAGATAGATAGATAGATAGATACTTTATTAATCCCAAGGGGAAATTCACATACTCCATCAGCAGCATACTGATACAAAAAAAAAATATTAAATTAAAGAGTAATAATAATGTAGGTAAAAACAGACAATAACTTTGAATAATGTTAACGTTTACCCCCCCCGGGTGGAATTGAAGAGTTGCATAGTTTGGGGGAGGAACGATCTCCTCAGTCTGTCAGTGGAGCAGGACGGTGACAGCAGTCTGTCGCTGAAACTGCTCCTCTGTCTGGAGATGATCCTGTTCAGTGGATGCAGTGGATTCTCCATGATTGATAGGAGTCTGCTCAGCGCCCGTCGCTCTGCCGCGGATGTCAAACTGTCCAGCTCCATGCCTACAATAGAGCCTGCCCTCCTCACCAGTTTGTCCAGGCGTGAGGCGTCCTTCTTTTTAATGCTGTCTCCCCAGCACACCACTGCGTAGAAGAGGGCGCTCACCACAACCATCTGATAGAACATCTGCAGCATCTTATTGCAGATGTTGAAGGACGCCAGTCTTCTAAGGAAGTATAGCCGGTTCTGTCCTCTCTTGCACAGAGAATCAGTATTGGTAGTCCAGTCCAATTTATCATCCAGCTGCACTCCCAGGTATTTATAGGTCTGCACCATCTGCACACAGTCACCTCTGATGATCACGGGGTCCATGAGGGGCCTGGTCCTCCTAAAATCCACCACCAACTCCTTGGTTTTGCTGGTGTTCAGGTGTAAGTGGTTTGAGTCACACCATTTAACAAAGTCCTTGATGAGGTTCCTATACTCCTCCTCCTGCCCACTCCTGATGCAGCCCACGATAGCAGTGTCGTCAGTGAACTTTTGCACGTGGCAGGACTCCGAGTTATATTGGAAGTCCGATGTATATAGGCTGAACAGGACCAGAGAAAGTACAGTCCCCTGCGGCGCTCCTGTGTTGCTGACCACAATGTCAGACCTGCAGTTTCCGAGACGCACATACTGAGGTCTGTTTGTAAGATAGTCCACGGTCCATGCCACCAGGTATGAATCTACTCCCATCTCTGTCAGCTTGTCCCTAAGGAGCAGAGGTTGGATGGTGCTGCTCTTTGTCATCCAGGCCAGAAGCTTTTTATGTGTGTTGGGGGGTGGGGTTGTAGTTTGGTTTAATCATGTTTATTTTATTTATTTCACATACTCCAGCAGCAACATATTGATAAAAACAATATTAATTAAAGAGTGATAAAAATGTAGTGCAAGTTAAAAAGTGCAAGGTAGAGAGTGTGAGGCAGGTATTACAGACAATAACTTTGTATAATGTTAACGTTTACCCCACCGGGTGGAACTGAACAGTCGCATAGTTTGGGGGAGGAACGATCTCCTCAGTCTGTCAGTGGAGCAGGACGGTGACAGCAGTCTGTCGCTGAAGCTGCTCCTCTGTCTGGAGATGATCCTGTTCAGTGGATGCAGTGGATTCTCCATGATTGACAGAGTCTGCTCAGCGCCCGTCGCTCTGCCGTGGATGTCAAACTGTCCAGCTCCGTGCCTACAATAGAGCCTGCTTTCCTCATCAGTTTGTCCAGGCGTGAGGCGTCCCTCTTCTTTATGCTGCCTTCCCAGCACACCACCGCGTAGAAGAGGGCACTCGCCACAACCGTCTGATAGAACATCTGCAGCATCTTATTGCAGATGTTGAAGGACGCCAGCCTTCTAAGGAAGTATAGTCGGCTCTGTCCTCTCTCCAGTCCAGTTTATCATCCAGCTGCACTCCCAGGTATTTATAGGTGGAAGGAAGGAAGCAGAAACTGACTGTGATTTTCTCCTTGGTTACAACTGATTGTTTATTGCCTTAATTTATTGGATTTGAACTTGCTGCACTGTATTGTTTTTATGGATTATTTATTGATGACTTTATTTAGGCACTGAAATTTGAACATAAATGCACTACGCACTTTTTGCACCAATAAATGCTGTGTTATCCTCATTCGCCTTAGTCCATCCTCAGTTATAACTGTCAATGTCCTGGGACGCAGACAATGATCATGGCTTTTGGGCACCCAGGGCATCATTTAGTGGAGAAGAGGATGAAGACAAAACTGATGGCCATTATAAAGAGGATTTTTAACCAACAAATGATTTAGCAGAAGTCTGTCAAGAAACACTGCTGGGACTCCTTTTATACCACAGGCAATATGCCTTCATAATGCCTCAATGTGACGATGACTGCTCTTTTTATCTTTAGCCAAATACGTTTTATTTTCTTCTTTTGTAACTGTTGTGTGTATTTGAGAAGGGTTGATGTTGTATAAAATTTCTTGAGCTTCTGTAAATAGTCTACATATCTCCTTGAAGACAAATCAAGTTTGTATGTTCTTTCAATCTCTCTATCGAAATATCCAGAACAGTTGAAAAAATGGAATGAAAATCATAATGATAATGATAAAAATCTTAAAAATAATACAAACAAAAAAACAAATTCTAAATCTCCACATAACACTCATTAATGCTTGTTACATCATAATCAAATTTAGCAAATTGTGTTTTGTCCTGCTGTCTACTATTCTCATTGTTAATTGCCATTATTAGAATACAATTAAAAGAGCAAACTCCACAGAAAAAAAGTTAATTGGAAAATATCAAAAAGAGGTAATAACTTAAAACTATACAAAAACATATGAATATATCTATATTTCTAATTAATGTAAGTATTACATTTCTTCTCTTTTCTAAATACAGAATGGACAACAGCAAACAATTTAGAAAACGTCAATGGAAAAAAGAAAAAATAAATTCTCACGTAACTCAACACAATCCATATATCCGTTATCCATTTGCATTCTTAGAATGTGCCAAACGCTCCTTTGTTTTTGCTAAAATACTATTAAAACTTACTTCTGGAAAACTCAACGCAAAAGACAAACAGGAAAAGCACATACATTCTCATAATACTGTGCATCTGAATTGAAGACAGGATTCTTGACCAATGAATAAGGGGGAAAGGCGGATCTTCAATTCAGATGCACAGTATTATGGGAATGCATGTGCTTTTCCTGTTTGTCTTTTGAACTGAGTTTTCCGGAGAATTTTTTTTTCTATTGACGTTATTCACATCACTTACTCGAATCTTCATGATGTACTTTCTCCCCAAAAACATGAAATTATTTTCTTTTTTCACCACTAAAAACTACATGGAGTAAGTCACATATTAAAAAAAAATTGTTGGATGGATTATTCATATTATTTATTTTGCTAAGGAGACTCAAGTCTTTGGATATGTGCAGCAAGCTGCTGGAAATGTTCTACCAGACCATAGTAGCCAGTGTGGTGTTCTGCGCTGTGCTCTCCCGGGGAAGCAACTTTAGCTCAAATGATTCACAGTGCCTGAACAAACTTATCAGGAAGGCCTGCTCCATCAGAGGACAAACCCCTGGACACACTGGACGCTGTTGTGGAAAAAAAAAGGATGCTGGCACAATCATGACAAAATCCTTGCATCCCCTCCAGGAGGCGCTCTCTTTGAGCACTTTTAGCCAGAGGCTCATTCCACCACAATGTGCTAAGAAATGCCTCTGGTGATCTTTTCTGCCCTTTGCTATCAGGCAATTCAGATCTTTCACCTGATGTACTTGTTAAATTTGTTTTTATTACTTTCTCGTATACAAAGTTTAGGGAAAGTATTGTAATCGTCCAAATATTCAATGTCGAGATTTTGATGAATTTCGACGTTTACACCTCCCTGACTTTCTCGTATACGAAGTATAGGGAAAGTATTGGAATCTTCCAAAAATTCCATTTTGAGATTTTGATGAATCTCATATTTTAGACCTCCCTGAGTATGAAAATACCATTTTTGGAAATATTTGTGTGTGTGTGTGTATGTAAACACGATAACTTGAGTATGCTTTCACTTAGGTCAACCAAATTTTGCATACAAGTATTAGGAACAAAACATAGATTTCTATCAACTTTTGGGCTATTTCCATTAACCGGAAGTGGTACTTTACCTTTTTATTCATGCAGCTGCAGAGTCCGATTTCAAGTTCAACTTTACTTTTATAATAATTGTTCAATATATTATTAATTAGATCTGTTTATGGATGGTTCTTTAACGTACATAATATAAAAATATAATCATTGTCTTGCGGTTTACTCCTCAAATATCCATCCCCATATTTGAGTACGGTGATTCCCTGCTATATCGTGGTTCAGCTATCGCGCCCCCCGCTACATCAAGGATTTATTAATATTATTATTATTACTAGGGGGCTCCGCCCCCTGCTCGCTTCGCTTGCACACCCCCAGGTTTGGTTTACCAGATATACAATTTAAAGAGATTGTTATTTTCATGGGAATTGTTACATATGCATTATTTTCATTTTTACTTTAAAACTTTTGTAAAAACAATATTTGTCCTTTATTTCCTGCCCTGGGTGTGGTTAAATCTCTTTCTCACTGCATTTATAACGCTGCTCGCATTGTGAAGGGGGGGTCTAAACGCATGCTAAAGAGATGCGATCAGTTCAGCTGCTGTCTTGCTGCTGGCCAGCTGTGTGTTCTGCTTGTCGCGCCTTGCGTCAATCACTTAAAAGCCTGAGCAGCTGTCCTTTTGCCATTTCGCATCTCAGCCACTACCGTTCTGAAGGAGAAGGAGGAGGAGGAGGAGGAGGAGGAGGAGGGGGGGTGTGAGGGCTGAACGCACACTAAGGAGAAGTGCTCGGCTCATCTGTTGGCTTGCTGCAGGCAAGCTGCATGTTCTGCTTGTCGTTGTTTTAAGAGCTGGGAGGACTTGAAGTTTGTCTGCCAAAAGCATTCCAACAACTGTTAGGTTAGATGTCAGTGAACTTGTTTTAAATTGTTTGTAAGTAGGGCGTGACGTGCAAAAGTCACCGCCTCACGGGATTTGCTTCCTTACGTTATAATGTCTGATCTTGCATGTCGTCAAAGTGTCTCTCCGAGATGATCTGGTTTCGATCGCTTCGATTAAACCCCCTGGAGGCGTGCTACGCTCCTGCCACTTCGCGTCTCTCCCGCTTGCATTGTGAAGGGGGGGGGGGAGCTGAACGCACGCTAAGCAGAAGTGGACGGATCAGCTACTGGCTTTGTGCTGCTTCTGCCAAGATGCCTGTTCTGCTTGTCGCTCTGCGCGTCGATCATTTAAAAGCCTGAACAGCAGCTGTTCTTCTGTCTCACTGCCTTGTCTTGTGGGACGTTAAAATGTTTTATAATAGAGAGATGTTACTAATATCCTTAGCCCGACATCCACATATCATATGTGTTTACAAAGTGTGTTTTAATAAGTTTACATGTTTATAAAGCATGTGGGAGGGGTATTTTAAGGCTTAAAGTATAAAAAAAATGTTTATTTATATGGTCTTTCTATATCACGGATTTTCACCTATTGCTGATGGGTCTGGAACGTAACTTCAGAGATAGGCGGGGGATCACTGTATACGAGAAAGTCGAAGGGAGACCACTCCGGATTTTTTATTTATGTACTTATTGATTGATTGACTGGCTGTATTATCTATCCTGAGAGACTGTATCCTTACTTTTTATGTTTCTGCTGCTGTACGCATCTGAATTACCCCTCAGGATTAATAAAATGTATCTAATCTAATCTAAATAATGTTATTTTTTTCCTGACTATTCCATGTTTCTCCATTATTGGCCATGGAAGCCAGCAAGAAAAAATGGAAGTACACTTGGAATAACCCGACTTTCTGGCATCTGGAATTGTCTATGGTCTTTAAAAACTCAGCTTTAAGAGCCTCACAAATTAACTATTTGAACATATGTTAACTAACATATTCACCAATCCTTTAAAGGATTTTAGAAACTCAGCAATGAATGGAGGGAAGTGTAGAAAGTCATGGTAGATATGTGTCTCACCTGCTTAAAAAAGATCATCCAGTCTGGCTTACACTGAGATACGATCTCATAGGGTGTCACCAAGTAAATCAAGTGAAGGACACTTTGAAGAACAAGACCTTCAAGCCCAGCTTTTAGATCTTTATACAGAATGTCACAGTATGTCAGGTCTATAGAACCTAAGGAAAAATACATAACAAATATAATCAAAAGCATGTTCCTGTGTCTGAAACAATATTAAAGTTATTAAAGACATAGTTCTGAAACAAGCATAACTGAAAATTGCATACAATGTAATAAATCAAGCTTTATAATGCACTGATAAGGCCTCATGTGGAGTACTGTGTACAGTTTTGGTTTCCAGTCTACAAAAAGGACATAGCAGTGCTGGACAAGGTCCAGCAAAGAGCGACTAAGATGACTCGAGGGCTACAGGGGATGAATTATTAAAGAGCTGAGCCTTTACAGTTTAAGCAAAAGATGAAGAGGTGACCTGACTGAAGTTAATAATTATGAAGGGAATTAGTCCAGTGGATCAAGACTGTGACTTTAAAAGAAATTCATGAATAAAACGGGGACACAGCTGGAAACCTGTTAAGGGTAAACTTCACACCAGTATGTGGACATTTTTCTTCATGGACTAAGTGTGGTAAATAGTAGGACTTTTAGGGACTTTCAAACCTCGACTTGATGTTGTTTTAGAAGAATTAAGTGGACAGGACTGGCGAGCTTTGTTGGGCTTACTGGTCTGTTCTCGTCCAGATAGCTCTAAATATACAATAAGAAAAATGTCTGAGACTTTGACAGGAATCTATTTGGCGATAAGTACAAAAACAGTTTTTAAAATAACTATTTGCTGTGATAGTTGTTATGGTTACGTTATTTAAAGCAGCTGGTTTTATTTATTAAACATCATGTTTAAGGTTTATATGTGCCAGGCTCTAGCATGGAATTCCAGCGCTATAAACAAATATAACTAGGGATTGGGTGCGGTTATGGTTATGGTTATAATGGTTTTCTACAAGTGTACACACACATCTGCAGGCATTTTCTACTGATATCCACAGAGTGGTGAAAACGTACCTTTAAAAGTTGCCCGACCCAACTGGGTGACTTCAACAGCTTCATTTTCCTGATTCACGTCTGAGCATTTAATGAGGCCTTTCTTAGTTAGGAATTCCAGGCATTCATTCACGATGTCCGACAGACTCTTCTCACTTGAAATGTGCTTTTGTTGAACGCTGAACAAAGTACACGTTACAAACTCAAGAATCTCTCTTGGTGTTTGTGTTATCTGAAACAGTAAGTGGAAACTACAACTGTATAATTCCCAGATTACCAAAATATACACAGAATAAAACAGCATTGGCATGCAAGATAATATTTAAGCATTGTACTATGGACACAGAAAGTATTCAGACTCCTACTGCACACTTTGTTGTGCTGTAGATTTAATTTTAAATGGATAAATTTGCCATTTTTTTTCCATCATTCTATACTTAATAGCCCATAATGACAAAGTGCACACATGTCTTCAGGGAGGTGATGTTAATCAAGGCCGACAGCACGACTTCTCCATCCCTATAGCATTCAGAGGCAGTTTCTTGCAGCAGGTGAGTAAGGAGTATCCACAGTCTACCTCTAGATTCACCAGCTGGTGAGCAGCTGTCAGTAGCAGTGAAGACTAATGATAATTGTTCCTCACATAAAAGGGATCATTACAAGCAGGCCCTCCTCTTGGAGAACTGTTGCCATGACTCAAACTCCTGAAAGTCTACTTTCTCTATAATCAAATACAAGGATAGTTGATTGTAGCCATTTACACAAGAAACTGACCTTCTGTAGCATTTAGCACAAAATTCACAACAAAATACACTTGTCAGCCACTTTATTAGGTACACCTTGCTAGTAGCAGGTTGGAAACCCTCTTGCCTTCAGAACTACAGTTCTTTGTGGCATGGATTCAAGGTGCTGGACATGTTCCTTAGGGAGCTTGGTCCATATTGACATGACAGCATCATGCAGTTGCTGCAGATTTGATGACTGTACACCCATGATGGAAATCTCCCGTTCCACCACATCCCAAAGGTGCTCTATTGGATTGAGATCTGCTGACTGTGGAGGCCATTTGAGTCCAGTGAACTCACTGTCATGTTCAAAAACCCAGTTTGAGATGATAATAATAATAATAATAATAATTCATTACATTTATATAGCGCTTTTCTCAGTACTCAAAGCGCTATCCACACAGGGAGGAACCGGGAAGCGAACCCTGATCTGAGCTTTGTGACATGGAGCGTTATCCTGCTGGAAGGAGCCATGAGAAGATGGCGGTCCTAAAGGGATGGACATGTCAGCAAAAATACTCAGGTAGGCTGTGGCATTTAAACAATTCTCAATTGGTACTAAGGGGTCCAAAGTGTGTCAAGAAAATATCACAGACACCATTACAGCACCAGGCACCAGCCTGAACCGTTGATACAAGGAAGGATGGATCCATGCTTTCATGTTCTTGTTGCCAAATTCTGACCCAACCATTGCAATTTCACAGCAGAACTTCAGACCAGGCAAAGTTTTTCCAATCTTCTATCATCCAATTTTGGTAAGCCATGTGAATTGCAGCCTCAGTTGCCTGATCTTAGCTGACAGGAGTGGCACTCTGTGTGGTATTCTGCTGCTGTAGCCCATCTGCTTCAAGGTTCAAAGTGTTGTGCATTCGGAGATGCTCTTCTGCATACCTCGGTTGTAACAAGGGCTTATTTGAGTTTCTATCAGCTTGAACCAAACTGGCCATTCTCCTCTGACCTCTGGCATCAACAAGGTATTTTTGGCCAGATAACTGTCGCTCACTGATATTTTCCTTTTTTCGGACCATCCTCTGTAAACCCTAGAGATGGTTGTGCGTGAAAATCCTGTAGATCAGCAGTTTCTGACATACTCAGACCAGCTCATCTGGCACCAACAACCAGGCCATGTTCAAAGTCACTTCAGTCCCCTTTCTTCTCCATTCTGATGCTCAGTTTGAACTTCAGCAGGTTGTCTTGACAATTCCTACAGGCCTAAACTCGCCTGCCTAATTTGCTGCCATGTGATTGGCTGATTAGATATTTGCATTAACAAGCAGTCAAACTGATGTACCTACTAAAGCAGCCTGCAAGTGTATATTAATATTAGTAACAACAAGTAATTATGGCACAGACAGTCGGGATTTGTTGAATGTTGATTAGCACATGCAAGTATGAATTTCACTGTGCTTTGTACTCAGGACAGTGTTGACTGTATTAGCCTATAAATAAGAGGAACCAAAAGATATTGCATTTTAAGTATAAGTATTTCAAAACACACATTTACCTTTAGTCCAATGAGAGACAAGACAAGACTAGGTAGACCTTTTCCATTGTCAGACATGAGATTGCTGCAGCAGTTTTCCAGGGGTCTGCTCACTAATTCCTTAGCCTATATGGAATTAAAACATAACAGAATGTCTAAAATACATACAAACATTTGATAATAACTGAATACCTCTTGTGTGGCACACTGGCACAATGCTCAATGCTGCCACATGACAACTCTAGGGCAGTGTATTTCTTAAAGTATGGGTCCTGAGTCATTGCTGTACTTAATGTAAATGGGTCACATACGGTTTGTGAAGTGGGTCGGCGTGGGTTGATTAAGCAATCGACATTGCTCTGGTGATCTTCCTCAATCCAATTAACGCTCTAACAATCAGTTATGATTCTCCAATGGGGAACACTCCCTACCCACTCTGATGATTGCTGGCGATACTATAAAGGGGAGGTCACCCACCGCTCTAAGCGATTGGTTATTGGGGAACAGCATGACAATCGTCCATGAATTTCTAAAAGGGACTGCGCCCATTCCATTCTGACCATCGATGAGGAATAGGCCTCAAAGACAATAAGAAAGGAAAGATTGGGTCGCAATAAAAAAAAAAAAAAGTTTAAGAAACCCTGATGTAGTTAGAGTCATTAGTTCATATCTTGGATGTATTTTTATAATAGGCACACTGGTGTTCTTCCCACTTTCCAAAGATGCCAATGCTGGGCTAACCAACCATGTAGTGAGGTAGAAATCAACATCTTAATTAAAGAAAGAAACTTATCCTCTAACAGGACAAATCAGGCAGGAGAAAAGGTTGTACATCTGCGTCATTTCTTACTTTTCAGCTAATGCTTGAACAGGTAGCATTGTTCTACAGCAGGATCAGAATGGTCAAATATTAAAGGTGTAGGCTTTCTATATCATCTACAGGAGTGATTTTGCACAAAATCAATCGACTTCTCGCATTTCATACTGCTGTTAACTGTGGCACATTTAATTTGGATCAAGTAATCCTTGTTTGACTAACTGTGTCCACAGAGTCACAGCTCCACCCATGGACATACATCACTCTAAAAGTAGTCAACTTGTGTTCCCTAAAACATATGCATTTATTGAAAATTCAAAGCTAAAATTTTGATCCTGTCACATTAACCAGTCTTTACTTTGATGTAACGACTACGGATTTGGGGTTTCATTCCTGATTTGACAGCAGGTTAGTCTCCTTTTCTGGTTTACGAACATGGCTTGGCATCTGATTTATGTTTCTTCTTCTGGTCCCTGACCAAAATCTCTCCTGCTAAAATTGTTTAGCAAAACCCGTACAGTAAACTTCTAATAATAACTATAAGCAGCATTCAGATTGAGGGATTCATTTTTGAGGTATTCTGTCCGGTAACTCGCAGTCGGAAACACACACAGGCATAAAAACAAACAGATATTAACAAGGAAACTGGTCAAACCATGTCCAGAAATCTGTAGTTCACATTTTGTACCTGTTACAATACTTTCCATGTACAATATGCAGTATATTGCATTCCTGTGGCTTATGCAGGAATAGTCACTGAAGAATTAGAAGTCATGTAAAATATGGATGACAGTCTGGTCTTCAATTAATGTATACATCTCCATTATGTTTCGTTAGGTTATGCTGATTTTGGGCCAACAAACTAGTGCTGGGAGGTATACCGGTTCATACTGAAACCCGTTTTTTATTTTTCTTATGATATGGATTTTTCTTATACCGCAGCACCGTTTTAAATAGCCTAAACAACGTTCGGAACGTGGCGCAGTGGGAAACTGTTTAAGGGGGGACCTTTTTCACTGCTACACCGCTAAACATATGCAATGGAGTACATGCGTTAGTGGAGGTATTGAGAGGTGAAAATGGACAGAGAACATTCTGAAACTGAAGCTGTAGCAGACGATAAAGTTGAACATGATGACACAGGAGAACTTTTGCCGAAAAAAGGAGCCGTGTCTGTTGTTGTCTGGAGATACTTTGGTTTTAAAAGGTCGGTTGTGGACCAAGCAACTATTTACTGCAAATGCTGTCGAGCTAAAGTTGTCAACACGAGCAATTTGCTGCACCACCTTAGCCGCAAACATGCTTTGGAGTGCCATGAATGTATGGAACTAAGATTGGCACCTGCCACGTCCTCAGGTAAAACTGAAAAAGCAAGAGGACACTCTAGTCAGACGTCACTTGTAGACGCGTTTACTAGAGGTAGCGTCTCCGACAAAAAAAAGCAAGTGGTGGATGGAGAGAACCGATGCCATTACAATCCATATAGTTAACGTGTCGGGACAGAGATTGTTAACATTAACAGAAAGTGTAGTTGGTTTTCAAAAAAATATTTACTCTTTATTCCTTTTCTAAGACGTGTTCAGTGCAATACAACTTTTGACAAGCACCTCTGGATATTAGTCTAAATGCCTCTTTGGATGGTTGAAAATATGTTGTCAAAATTCTAGTTTAAGTTGTTTGCAAAATTTGTTCAATAAAAAGATTCAATATTTTGACTGCAACTGCCATGCAATGTGATTAGTGCCACCCCCTTGAAAACTATCACTTTATGGGGCCATGTAAACCTGTATTAATAATTGGGTGCACATTAAAATGTTTTTTTGCTACCATGTACAATTCTCATGACAGTGGAGTAGGTCATTCTTAGCCAGTCTACTGCAGTAATTGAAGGGGAACAAAGTGGTTAACATCCACTCATGCATGGGAAAAAAAAATACCGTCGAATACCGTGAAACCGGGATAATTCTGAAAAATATCATGGTATAGAATTTTGGTCATACCGCCCAGCACTACAACAACCATAAAATGTATGTGTTCCTCTCTTTTGAAAAACAAGTGTACAACAAAAAAGGATATTCACATACGACAAACATTCTTTTACTTCTAACATCTAATTCATCCATGCTAGAAAATTGCATATTCAGAAAACAGCACTATTCTGCCCTCGCAATTGCGTATCCGTGCAAAGCTAGACAGATAGCGAACAATAACTCCAATAAACTCGTTTCTTGTTCAGAGTGAGACTTTTACTGATAAATCTTTCATTCTTGATTGTAAAACTACAAAACACAATGCAAAGGATTCTTTCAGTACAATTTTCACACCAAACAATCAATCAATAAAGAAATGCATATAAAAATTAATTAACTGTAGCAGATAAACATCTTAACAAACATTTATAAAATAATTATTTAAAAAAGAGATTTACAGGCATATCTTTGCCAAGGCTTAACATGAAAGGACAGGTGTCATGAACGGCATTCAGAACTTCACTAAACTGCTTTTTTAAGAAAGGTGAACTGAACAACTTGACAACGTCAATACTTAAAATGATCGCTAGGTGGCAAACCTTAAATAAAGTGTGAACAGAATAGGCAGTGTTTCATATTTATTTATCTTAGGTCAGTGGTTCTCAATCTGTGAGGGGGGGCCCTAGGAGGGGCGTGAAGATGTGAAAAAAAGAAAACAAGAATCAAAAATATGAAAAATACATCTATTGAAACCAAAACAGATTAACTTAAACTACATTCTGATACTAGAAAAATAAATATAGTTAGATAAATGTCGATAAAAGTTAAGTAGGTGTAATAAAATATGCATCTATGACATATCATTAATTAAAAAAGAACAAATTGGTATTAGTGGGCTCCTTTCAAAAAAACGTTAGGGGGGGCACGATTAAAACTGTTATGAAAACTCGGGTCGCAAATACTTAAAGGTTGAGAAACGCTGGCTTAGGTAAAGGGGATCTTTAGAGCTTTCAAAGGTTTCCTCTTACATAATATGGCACAGATTTAGGTTATGCTGTTTTTGGATACTCATGTGTATTTTATGTTTAATTTTAATAGGCTGTATTTTTACAGCTTATCTTATATATAATTCGCCAGCCTACTCACTCACTCACTCACTCACTCACTCACTCACTCACTCACTCACTCACTCACTCACTCACTCACTCACTCACTCACTCACTCACTCACTCACTCACTCACTCACTCACTCACTCACGTCCGAAGCCGAATGTGCAGTCACCTTCTGCGTAGCTGCCCGAAAAACCTTACGAGACCGACATCGCGGCAGGCGGCGGATTTACAGCCGCGAAAATTCAAAGAGAAAGGCGACTTCGATTAAAGCTCTAGAGGCATGAAGGGCGATTTCGACTACAGCTCGAGGCCTAATTACGCATTCATTCAATACACCTATGTCAGGTTTGTGGTGCGGAATGCGCAGTCACCTTCTGCGCATGTCTCCTCTTATCTTATATATAATTCGCCAGTCTACTCACTCACTCACGTCTGTCCGAAGCCAAATGTGCAGTCGCCTTCTGCGCACGTCCGAAGCCGAATGCGCGGTCACCTTCTGCGCAGCTGCCCGAAAAACCTTACAAGACCAACATCGTGGCAGGCGGCGGATGTACGGCCGTGAAAATTCAGAGAAAGGTGACTTCAACCAACATCGCGGCAGGCGGCGGATTTACGGCCGCGAAAATTCAAAGAGAAAGGCGACTTCGACCGACATCCAACCCAAACATCGCGGCAGGCGGCGGATTTACGGCCGCAAAAATTCAAAGAGAAAGGTGACTTCGATTAAAGCTCTAGAGGCCTGAAAGGCGATTTCGACTACAGCTCGAGGCCTAATTACGCATTCATTCAATACACCTATATCAGGTTTGTGGTGCTTATACTTATTACTATTCCACTCGTGCCTGTTTCATCTTACGTTGTCGAAACAGGCTCTTTGTCTAGTACTTTCATAAATGCGTACTTAATAAAAGCACACATTTCACAAAACAGTAGCATGATGCGTTCGTTGTGTTCGTAACTGAATAGAGGAATGTCAAACAAATACACAAAAATTGTGGTCAAGGCAAAAATAATTACAAGTCATGAATTCTTTTATAGTGCTAGTCCAATCACAATACAGTATATCATGTATGTTTATTCATGTAAATACATATAATGAAAAATAAAAGTATAAACAACACTTGCAGTAGAAAAACTGAATCCAGTCAGCACAATATGACGATTTGGCCTGGTGAACATAACAAAAAAAATTCATCACTTACCAGCAACTTGTCCTTTTCTTGTAAAATAAGAATACTCTCCCCAGAGGTATCGATACCAGCTCGACCTGCTCTTCCTATCATCTGCTTATACTGACTTCTTTTCAGGAAGTCTCTGGCAACATAAGGCGAACGCAGAATAACCCTGACAAACATAAAGCATCAGCGCAATATTACTTTAAGTAATTAAATGTAAGCAGTTCACTTCTTATAGTTTACAGCAATGTTTCTTAAACTATTTTTATTCTTGCAACCCATTCTCACCCTTCTTAGTGTCTTTGAGATCCAGCCAATGACGACTGGCAGTTTTTTCCCCGACTTGGAAAAAAGCTGGCGACAGTCACTGGAGGAGCCCCTTTGGAGAATCGCTACACACCGTCATAGCAGAGCTATGTCAACTTCTTAAACTGGCCGTGGAGACCCATCATGAAACAGTTTGCAAATCGTATGCGACACTTTGCTTCTGGATACAAAAGTGAGTCATAACCCAAAAGGTGGCAACCCGCGACCCATAGTTTAAGAACCTATTGTCTAGAGCAGGAGTGAAAACATTGGTCCCAGAGGGCCACAGTGGCTACAAATTTTCGTTCCAATCCAGTTGCTTAATTAGAAACCAATTCTTGCCAATAACAGACTTTATTTAATTTTTTTATGTCTTCTTAGGGGCGGCACGGTGGTGCAATGGGTAGCGCTGCTGCCTTGCAGTTAGGAGACCTGGGTTCGCTTCCTGGGTCCTCCCTGCATGGAGTTTGCATGTTCTCCCCATGTCTGCGTGGGTTTCCTCCGGTTTCCTCCCACAGTCCAAAGACATGCAGGTTAGGTGCATTGGCGATTCTAAATTGTCCCTAGTGTGTGGTTGGTGTGTGGGTGTGCAGTTGTGTGTCCTGCAGTGGGCTAGCACCCTGCCCGGGGGTTTGTTTCCTGCCTTGCGCCCTGTGTTGGCTGGGATTGGCTCCAGCAGACCGATGGATGGATGTCTTCTTAGTGTTGTAAATCTGCAGTGTCAGGACATTTTGATATCATTGATTTTTTTCCTTTCTAAGGATACTACCAAGCCTGCGATTCTCGAAAGAATCGCAAATCCAAGAATGGCAATCACTGTTTGTTCCCTCCGATACTTGGAGGAATGAAATAGCATGGAGGGTGGGTGCATCCTGGGAAAGTTCATTTAATTAAAGAAATATATTTGTACTAAAGCAGTTTCTTCTTGGAGCTGTGACTCATCTGGTACAACCTGTCGTGCACGCGTTACCTCAGGGTTAGTTCACAGGTCGTAGCCATGGTAAAGGCTGGGAAGCCGTTGTGCTTGACTCTGGGGCGCCGCGGCGCAGTGCGCATGCATTTCGGTGCGTCCGTGCATAAATTGTATTGTGTTTATCCATGCGGTCTCGAGCCGTGACTCCGTTGCGTCTGCTGTTTCAGAGGCGTGTTGTAGGCGCCTTCGTTCATTGTTTTTATCCATACGGGCTCGCGTTTGCCTCTGGGGTGCCGCTATCCATGCGGTCTCATTTTTGTTTCTCTGTTACTGAATGGGCGCCACTGGCACAGTGGAGTAGAGCAAGTTGAGTTTACAGGTTGTGTTGTGTGGGCGCCACCTACTGACTCTGGGAAGCCGCTGCGTTTGACTCTGGGGCGCCGCGGCGCAGTGCGCATGCGTTTCAGTGCGTTCGTGCATAAATTAAACTGTGGTTTAGTAATATAGATCATCCAACTGATTGGAAGCCTACAACAGATGGATAATTTTCAGTCCTTTACTTTTTTCTCTTCAGTTTCCTTTTCAGTATTTTATTAAAACAAATAGTTCAAGATGAACATAAACAGGTGTAAATTGAAACAGACTAGACTGAGTCTAGAGACAGAGAACTGCTGGTTCCTATGTCATTTGCATCTTTTTGCTAATAAGGTGCCACTAAAAACAGGGACCGAAGCTGTTAAATGGCTAAAATAAGCAAATAAGGGTTTGAAATCATAACAGGCGAGACAACTAAAATGAAGCAGAAATATGGCACTTCAGCAATAAGTGCTTTATCTGCAATAATTGACTTCTCATGAAACAGCTGGGTTAGAACAAAAATCTGCAGCCACTGCCGCCGTCTAGGACCGACGTTGCTCACCACTGGTCTACAGCATTTCCTTTGCTTGTTTCCATGAAGCTGATGATGAGTGTTTACTTGAAACCACATAGAAGATTAGTTTTACTTTAGGAAGGTCCCCTTGCCCTGATCTATGCCTCGCCACAATCTGATCACAGACGTCTACAAAGAGTTTCTTGGACTTTATGGCTGTGAACTGTTGGACCTCATATACAGAGGGACACGTGTGCCTTTCTAAATCACGTTCAAGCAATTCCATTTGCCAGAGGTGGACTCCAATCAAGTGCCAGACACATCTCAAGGAGAATTAAAGCAAACAGGATGGATATGAACACAATTTAGAGCATAGGTTCCCAGCCTTTTTCGGGTCAGAGCCCCCTTTTTCAAAGAGTGACTCGATAGCACCCCCCTTGGTTGAACTATACTATATATTAAAAAACAAGGACAGATTTTTAAAATTATTTTATTAGAAGATATTAACGATATTGGTGTATGATTAAAATAATATATATTATTAAAAAAATGAATATAATATTATTAATGAGAGAGCTGAGCTTGGTGTGATGACACTAATTTTTCGATGTTTGGTGCCATTTTTATCATCAGCAATCTTAAATTGCCTCATTCCACTATTGACAATCTGTTTCTTTTTCTTTCCTCTGTTAATAGCATTGTTGACCGTGCTAAATATGATGATGAGAGACTTGTAGATCATCTAATTTGTGTTGCCATCAGGGAAAAGTAGTGTTTCTTCCCAATGAAGAGGCCTATCTGTGAGAATTAAAAGATTTGTTGTTTGGTGAAAGTGAAATCCACATACGCGAGCGGCAGAGACACGAAGTGGCTGGCGTGTAGTGCAGGCAGGGGGGTTGACGAGCGAAGCCCCCTAGTTTTTAATAAGTAGGTCCACATAAGTTTTCCTTTGAATGTGATCTGTAGGTACCACACTGTAATTTTGGAATTCCAAAACAATCTGGTATTGATAAAAAACTTCTCACATATTTATAGTAATGTTCAATGAACCTGTCAAAACATGCATTGATTTGGTCCTCCACACTTGCGTTAATCTTGTAAGGATTTGCATGATCTGAGAATGCATTACTTGTGCAAACTTATAAATATAATGTACCAATACCTACTATTTAATACGGACAGATCTTTCTTAATGGACATTTAGAATGATTGGTTGAAACATGCGTTCGATAATTTTTAGCATTAATTAAACTTTTAGGCGTGTTCTTGCGAGTATTGCCCAACGGGGCGGCGGCTGGTCCTCAACACCCCCTTAATATGTCTTAGACCAAAAATGCCCCCTTAGATTTCTACAGCACCCACCGGTGGGTTGTACCGCCCCCGTCGATTTAGAGTGTCACAGCAAAGGGTCTGCATACTTGCATAAATGAGCAATTTCAGTTTTGGATTTTTAATAAATTTATAAATCCTTCTAAAAACATGACTTCACTTTTGTCATTATGGATTATTGAAAGTCAAAGGGTCCAAATGCTTTCTGGATCCACTGTATACCAGATAACATTTTAGACTTACTACTTCTGAATTGTCTTTTACAATGCTTCTTCACAAAAAAAATATTTTTTTGCAAGCACTGTATATAGTTAGCTACAAAATGACATAAACCAATGTCTGTTGATAAACAGTTGTGATAGATATTTCATAATACCATACCATTTTCGAAGCCCACTTAATCCTGAGCAGGGACACAGAGAAGCTGGAGCTTATCCCAGAAAGTACTGGGAGCAAGGCAGGAACAATCCCTGGACAAAGCGACAGTCTATTGCAGGGTGAATACACTCACTCACACACACACACACACACACACACACACACACACAGTAGGCCCAGTTTAGAGTTGCCAATCCAGCTAACCTGAGATATTTCATAATATGGATGTTTGAGTTTATCAGAAAAGTACCTACGTTAAAAGGCAAAAAATAACAAAAACGTTGCATTATTGACTGACCTCCGTGCAGGAAGGTTTACTCCAGCAGCTAAAGTAGACGTACAGGTCAGGAGACAAAGCACCCCACTTGCATATGCTTCTTCAATCAGCTTCCTTTCGTCATTAGTAAGACCACTGTGGTGATATGCTAACCCATATGGAATGATCCTCTTCAGAGTTGAACAGATACTGCCGTTTCCAGTACTCTTGATTTCATCTAAGAGACGTGTCTTTTCATTCTTTTTGTGCATTACAAAATCTCTAAGAAGAAAAAAAAATGAATGTTAGAAAGTTTTATTTTCCTATAAAGGACACAATTTTTTTTTTTTTACTATTATGACCAGTTAGTTAAGTTTATCAAAAAACACTTCACATCACATCTGCCTTGATTAAACTATGTTGTTAAAAAGAGCTCATTTCAATTGATCAGATACTAATCATTTTTTTAAAAAGACCATCGATCTATAACATTTAGTAAATGAACAGGATATAAATATACAATATCAAACTATGGCACGAGTAGAGAGCAACTAACGATAATACTGAGAACATGGTTTCACTTTGCAGTTTTAATAGCTACTGCAACCCTGATTGGCTGGTATGGAGAATATTAGAAAAAAAAAACTCAGACGTGAGTGTCAGTAGGCTTTATGCCCTCGGAACCAAGTTACCCAAACTATTCTATAATATTTCAGTAATTTGTGAATTTCCCTTGGGATTAATAAAGTATCTATCTATCTATCTATCTATCTATCTATCTATCTATCTATCTATCTATCTATCTATCTATCTATCTATCTATCTATCTATCTATCTATCTATCTACTGCTCTCATGCTGATCTTTCTGATCATAAAATAGGTTGTTACAATAGCAATTGACGAGAAGGATTCATCATTAATCGCAGAATTACAATATTTGAGGGTTTCTCTCGAGTGCCTCTTTCTTTTACATGATTTGGCTCAAAAAATGAACAGCACATCGTCGTCTCATAACAGGCTTAAGTTTTGAGTTTGGTATTTTTCGGTCAAGCTGTTTTAGCTCTACACCATCCTCAAGAAACTGTGACACACAGACACACACACCTCTCATTGGGATATCAATGTTTTCAGTATCAGGGGACCCCAAAACGTCAAAATTTGTCGAAAACCAGAGATCAAAATTTTTGACGAATCTAAAGCTTTTGCTCCTCCCCCACAGATGATAGGTTATGGTGGGGGAGGGCGCAAAGCAATATACTGTATATATATTTTGTCAAGCTCCTATAAATTTAATAAGGTCGTAGTGTGCATGAAACAACCGTAGAAAGCATGCCAATCCACATCCATGTACACATCCCACACTCACTTTACTTGCAGCCAATTTATAGCCCTCAATTAACCTAAAATATACGTCACTGGGAATGTGGGAGGAAAACAGGGTACCAGATGAAGACTCCGGCAAAAACAGAATGTGAGAACACCACACAGACAATAATCAAGCCTGGAATTTGTTCCCTGAATGCTGGATCTGGAGAAAGGACGATTTTTTTTATGCTTTCGAGTTTTTTGGAGCAGCTGGTGTTTGGGAAATACTGAGGAATAGGATAGATGAATGCATTCAATTATGTTATAACTAGCTGTGTAAGCCCGTGCTGTAAAAAGCTCGGGCTCCTAGAAACTATTGAAATCGTCAGAAAAAAAATTGAAATGCAGAGTCGGCAGTTTCATTTTGCAGATAAGCTTGCCCCCCATGTCTATCAGCGGCCAAGCGAGTTTCCCTCTCATTTGTCTTTCCTTAGCGGTTTCACTTTGCGCTTTCTTTCAGCTTCGTGCTGTAGTCTTGTATGTCTTTCTTCTTCTGACTTGATAACTTGGGGCCACCTTGCCGGCTCTTTAAGCTTCATGCTGTAGCCTTGCACTTCTGGGCCGCCTCGCACTTCCAGGCTGAACAGACAAACATGCACACTTCCAGTGTAGATGTTTATATATACAGTGATCCCCCGCCTATTGTGGAAGTTTCGTTCCAGACCCATCCGCGATATAGAAAGACCATATAAATAAACATTTTTTTTATAGTTTAAGCCTTAAAATACCCATCCCACATGCTATAAACACATGTAAACTTATTAAAACACACTTTGTAAACACATATGATATGTGGATGTCGGGCTAAGGATATGAGTAACATCTCTCCATTATGAAACATTTTAACGTCACGCAAGACAAGGCAGTGAGACAGAAGAACAGCTGCTGTACAGGCTTTTAAATGATTGATGCGCAGAGCGACAAGCATAACAGGCATCTTGGCAGAAGCAGCACAAAGCCAGTAGTTGATTCGTCCACTTCTGCTTAGCGTGCATTCAGCTCCCCCCCTTCACAACGCGAGTGGGAGAAACGTGAAGTGGCAGGAGAGTAGCGCGCCTCCGGGGTGGGTGAGTGAAGCGATCGAGACCAGATCATCTCGGAGAGACACTTTGACGACACGCAAGACTAGACGTTACAACCTTAGAAAGCAAAACCCGTGAGACGGTGACTTTTGCACGTCACACCCTACTTACAAACAATTTAAAACAAGTTCACTGACATCTAACCTCGCAGTTGTTGGAATGCTTTTGGCTCTCAGCTCTTAAAACAACGACAAGCAGAACATGCAGCTTGCCAGCAGCAGCTGCAGAAAGCCAGCAGATGAGCCGAGCGCATCTCCTTAGCATGCGTTCAGCCCTCAAACCCCGCCCCCCCCCCCCACCAGTCCTCCTCCTCCTCCTCCTTCAGAACGTGCAGAGCAACAAGCAGAACAGGCATCTTCGCAGAAGCAGCACAAAGCCAGTAGCTGATCCGTCCACTTCAGCTTAGCGTGCGTTCAGCTCCCCTCCTTTACAAAGCGAGTGGCAGAGACGCGAAATGGCAAAAGGACAGCTGCTGTACAGGCTTTTAAGTGATTGACGCAAAGCACGGCAAGCAGAACACACAGCTGGCCAGCAGCAGCAGCAATACAGCAGCTGAACCAATCGAATCTCTTTAGCGTGCATTCAAACCCCCCCTTCATAACGCGAGCAGTGTTATAAGTGCCGCAAGAAAGAGATTTAACCACACCCGGGGCAGGAAATAAAGGACAAATATTGTTTTTACAAAAGTTTTAAAGTAAAAATGAAAATAATGCATATGTAACAATTCCCATGAAAATAACAATCTCTTTAAATTGTTTATCCAGTAAACCAAACCCGGGGGGCAGAGCCCCCTATTAATAATAATAATATTAATAAATCCACGATGTAGCGGGGGCACGATAGCTGAACCGTGATATAGCAGGGGATTACTGTACACGATAAAGTCAGGAAGCTATTACAATCCAGAGTCATAAAGAAACAGAACCCTGTAAGATGTTTCAAAAGCAAGATCCAAATAAACCTAATATTTATAGTAAAGGATGTTAATATTTTGCAATAGGCACCCTAGTTCACTCCATTAAAAATCAGTGAGACCCTGAAGATCTAACAGAGACAACTTTTGAGTTTTCCAAAGATGCATTTAAAAAAAGTAAGAATACAAAAGCTTGCAACTGAAAATGTTGTCACTTACAAATATATCATATAGCCCAAGCTTTATTATTTTAAGTTGGCAAAAAGTCAGACAGACAGACAGACAGACAGACAGACAGACAGACAGACAGACAGACAGACAGACAGACAGACAGACAGACAGACAGACAGACAGATAGATAGATAGATAGATAGATAGATAGATAGATAGATAGATAGATAGATAGATAGATAGATAATACAAAAGGGGAAATTCACATACTCCAGTATGAATTGCACTTACATATTTGTATGCCATACAATGCCTTTGTATTTGGAAATTCTTTTAAACTGTAAGACTAGGTGTGTCCAAACCTTCGCAGACAAATGTAAATATACTACTACAAATTTATACACAAATGTAATGTAACCAATTCAAGAAGTTCAGCTTCTAAGTGGAAAAACTCATTCACTTAATATCAACTACCTGATCTTAGACAAACATATTTTTTTATGTTCTTCTGAAATCATTTATGAACAATACAGAACATAGCACAAACCCAGAGAAATATATTTGCCAATCAGTTTGAATAATACTACACAGGCTCTAAGAACCACATCAAAAAAAATTCACAAAATTAAAGAAGTATACTTTTTGAGGTATCTGCAGATCATTTCCGCCACATTTTCACAATTCTTTTTGGTTGGGCAAAACACCAGACAGGAATTCATTGGAATAACCTCAGTCACAAGAGCAATTAAATGATCTGGATCTATCTTCTGCAGATTACTGCTGTACTGAAAAAGGTAAAAAATAAATTAAATAAATAAAATATTTCAAGCTATGTAAAAAAAACTTTATATTTTTGATACACCAAAACAACATATATAAAGTATATGTATTTTATGTACACACACATTTCAATCAATGACATGCCTCCTGAAAACTTCTAGCTGCATTACTTTTTTAAACACAAAGTAAAAACTATCAGATGTACTATAATACTGCGGTGGGTTGGCACCCTGCCAGGGATTGGTTCCTGCCTTGTGCCCTGTGTTGGCTGGGATTGGCTCCAGCAGACCCCCGTGACCCTGTGTTCGGATTCAGCAGGTTGGAAAATGGATGGATGGATGGATGGAAAATGGATGGATGGATGGATGTACTATAATACATTCCTTCAACATTAATCCTGTCTGGACCACTCAAGAACATTTAGAGAGTTGACCTTAAGCCTTTCCAGTGGTCATAGGGTCATTGTCCTGTTGGAAGGTGAACCTTCGGCCCATTCTGAGGACCAGAGCTCTCTTCAGCAGATTTTCATTAAGGATATCTCTGGACTTTGCTCTGTTCAGCTTTTCCTCAACCCTGTCTATTTTCCCTGCCACTGAAAAACAACCCCACAGCATGATGTTGCCACCACCATGCTTCAACTATGGAATGGTATTGTATAGGTGATGAGCACTGCCTGGTGCTAATGCTAATCAATTTCATCAGGCCAGAAAAACGTTTTTCTCACAGTCTGAGAGTCCTTAAGGAGCCATTTTTGCAAACTCCAACCAGGCAGCTATGTTTGTGTTTTTTTTTTAATGAGAAGAAAAGATATAAGAGGTGACCTGATTGATGTGTTTAAAATTATGAGAGGAATTAGTCCAGTGGATTGAGACGGTGACTTTAAAATGAGTTCATCAAGAACACAGGGACACAGTTGGAAATTTGTTAAGGGTAAATTTCGCACAAACGTTAGCAAGTTTTTCTTTACACAAAGAACGATAGACACTTGGGATAAGCGACCAAGTAGTGTGGTAGACAGTAAGACTTTAGGGACTTTCAAAACTCGACTTGATGTTGTTTTAGAAGAAATAAGTGGATAGGACTGGTGAGCTTCATTGGGCTGAATGGCCTGTTCTCATCCAGATTCTAATGAGAGACTTTGGTCTGCTCCCTCTGTGTGTTGCAGTGGTGCTTGTCTGTCTGGAAGTTTCTCCCATTTCCACACAGGATCGCTGGAACTCAGCCAGAGAGACCATTTGAGATATTTCAGTTTTTCATTTTTAACAAATGTATTAATAATAATAAATCTTTGCATTTATATAGTGCTTTTCTCACTACTCAAAGCGCTCAGCAATTGCAGGTTAAGGGCCTTGCTCAATGGCCCAACAGAGCAGAGTCCCTATTGGCATTTACGGGATTCGAACTGGCAACCTTCCGATTGCCAGTGCAGATCCCTAGCCTCAGAGTTACCACTCCGCCAAAAAAAAAAAAAATCCTGTTTTTGTTTTTGTCATTATGGGGTATTGAGTGCTGCTTGATGTGGGGGTAAACATTAATGATTTGAAGTTGCAACATAGCAAAATGTGAAAAAGTGTGAGAGTCTGAATACAGTAATACATTTATTTATATAGCGCCTTTCCCATGCTTAAGGCATTACATAATTTAAGAAAGAACGGCAGGGTATACCGTATATAGCATTGTACAAACCAAATAAATAAATAAGAAGATTAAGACAGTAAATTCATAGAAAAAAACCTAACAGACAACATAATTAATGGTCTCGCACACACACAGCGGTTACATAAGCATCTTGACATGGAGGTAAACTGAGAGAAGGATAGTAAAGTCAAGTAGAGCTAAAAGCCTTCCTGAACAGATGAGTTTTGAGTTGTTTTTTAAAAGAATTCATGGGGTCAGCTGACATGATTAATTTCGGTAGGTCATTCCAGAGTCTGGGCGCTATACAGCTGAAGGCCCTGTCACCCATGGAGTGTAGATTAGTGTGGGGCACAACAAGATTGCCAGAATCAGAGGACCTTAGTGGGTGGACAGGCACATAGTGAGGGAGAAGTTCAATGATGTAGTTTGGCGCAGGTCATTTAAGGCTTTGTAGGTTATTAGTAGGATTTTATATTCGATTCTGTAAGACACAGGGAGCCAGTGAAGGCAGAGCAGGATGGGTGTGATGTGCTCACTGCTGCTGGTCCGTGTAAGGACTCTTGCAGCCGAATTTTGAATAAGCTGGAGCTGAGATATAAGATTAGAAGGGGCACCTGCCAGTAGGGAATTACAATAATCGATGCGGGATGTGATAAAAGCATGGACAAGTTTCTCAGCATTAGAAAAGGAGAGGAAGGAGCGAACACGGGATATGTTACGTAGGTGAAAGTAAGAAAGTTTCTTAATGTGATTTATGTGGGTGGAATAAGAGAGGGAGGAATCAAAAATGACACCAAGATTCTTTGCTGTAGAGGCAGGTCTGATGAGATCACCACCAAGACAGACTGGGAAGGAGCTCATTTTATTAAGATGCACTTTAGTCCCAATTTGCAGGAGTTCAGTTTTGTTGCAATTTAATTTGAAAGAGTTTTGCTCCATCCAGGTATTAATTTCACTGAGGCAGGTTGTGAGCTGAGAAAGCACTGATGAAGTTCCACTTTTAACGTTGAAGTAGAGTTGAGTATCATCTGCCTAAAGATGATAACCCAGTCCATAGCTACGAATAATATGGCCAAGGGGAAACATATAAATACAGAAGAGAAGAGGGCCGAGGACAGAGCCCTGAGGAACTCCTTGTGTGACTGGCGTTGAGCTGGATCTGCTGTTGCCAAGACTAACAAACTCTTGCCTACCAGTCAGATAGGACTTGAACCACTGGAGGACAGTGCCAGAGATACCCAGCATGTTCTCCATTCTGGACAGTAGAATGTCATGTCTGACAGTGTCAAATGCTGCACTGAGGTCTAATAGAATTAATATGCTGGTTTACGTTCTGAATCCACTGTATACACACACAAGGCTTTTTGTTATGGCATTACCTGTATAAACCATTTTCATTTGGTATGACACCATAGCCATCTCTCTTATACGAAACTATGGCAAATAATACGCAATGTGCTTTTGGAGACATAATGAAAGCATGTATAGCGTCAATGAGAGTACCTTCGATGCCCAGATCTCAAACACAGATGCAAAGCATGTCCTTTTTTGCCAGTAAAACAGCAACCCTGGGAATAGGCGATTAATTTAGGGAATAGTGTTTTTGCTAGTAAAAATATCGGGAGTGGTCTCCCCTAAACTTTCTCATATACTCAGATATGGGGATGGAAATTGTCTACATTAAAGAACCATCAACAACACATCAAATCAAATTAATAATACATTGAACAATTATTCTAAAAGTAAAGTTGAACTTGAAATCAGACTCTGCAGCTGCATAGAAGGTAAAGTACCACTTCCAGTTAACGGAAACAGCCCAAAAGTTGACAGAAATCTACGTTTTGTACCCAATACTTGTATGTAAAATTTGGATAATCTAAGTGAAAGCGTACTCAAGTTATTGTGTTTACATACACACACAGAGACAGACGCACAGACAAAATTCCAAAAATAGTATTTTCGGACTCAGGGAAGTCTAAAATGTTGAGATTCGTCAAAATCTCGACATCAAATCTTTGGACGATTCCAATACTTTCCCTATACTTTGTATACGAGAAAGTCAGGGAGGTCTAAAACGTAGAGATTCATCAAAATCTCAGCATCGAATATTTGGACAATTCCAATACTTTCCCTATACTATAAAAAGCAAGATGGGAAAAATACACATATAAATGTTTAAAAAAGTGTATACCTTAAAATTTAAAGGACGAGACAATTTGAAGTACTGCTCTTCTTTACAGTCGACCTCATAGATTGAGCCAGCCAGTTTAACATATTCTTTTAACTGGACCTGAAAAGAAATATTGAACAAACTGTTGAAGTTTGTGCGCAATAACTGCTCATTACAACAGCTCGCATACCTTATCGACAAGCAGTTTGGAAACTTAATGAAATTTCAAGAAATGAATAATCAAATAAATGCTTAGATAATAATGTTACAATTGTACTTTTTCACATAGATAATATCCATCCATCCATCCATTTTCCAACCCGCTGAATCCGAACACAGGGTCACGGGGGTCTGCTGGAGCCAATCCCAGCCAACACAGGGCACAAGGCAGGGAACCAATCCTGGGCAGGGTGCCAACCCACCGCAGGACACACACAAACACACCCACACACCAAGCACACACTAGGGCCAATTTAGAATCGCCAATCCACCTAACCTGCATGTCTTTGGACTGTGGGAGGAAACCGGAGCGCCCGGAGGAAACCCACGCAGACACGGGGAGAACATGCAAACTCCACGCAGGGAGGACCCGGGAATCGAACCCAGGTCCCCAGGTGTCCCAACTGCGAGGCAGCAGCGCTACCCACTGCGCCACCGTGCCGCCCCTCATAGATAATATATAATTGGAAAAAAAATAAAAAAATTACCAACCCTGAAAATGTATGATAAATGAATCTATCCCCTCCCTTAAGTAAAATTTCCTGGTGAGGATCACAGTGCACTAACAGATTAAAATATTTTTTTTTTTATCATCATTTTAATTCAAAACTCAACTGTGTATTTACAGTTTCTGCCATCACATAAGCCTACCTATGAGAGCTGAATCCCAGCATTATCTATACTGGAACTTAACCAGCCCTCAAATAAAATTCCCCCATATTTATAAAAGAAGCAAATTACCACATACTGGTCTGAAGTCACTGGTGTAATTCTCAGCTTTAAGGAACTGCTGCAGATCTCCAATGTTATTGAGAGTTGCACTCATACCTATAATTTGTGTTGGTGCTGATAAAATAGGAAAATGAAATATAACAAGTGCCAGGGACCAATGATTGAAATTTTACTTCAATGAATGAAAATTTCAAAATTGAAATTCTGAAAGCTTGTACACATTTATGTCATTTAATGAACCTTCACATCTATCCAAAGAATAACATGTTGAACTGAATATGTGAATAAACAATTGCTATCGGATCATACAATTTGCATTCACAATCACATTTACATACAATACTAATAGTCAGCCCACAACTCCAGAATTCACCACTATTTGCTTAACTTTGGGAGATGACTTTGGAAAGTGTGGTAAATTCAAGAATGATGCAGAAGTATACATTTTTAAAATTTATTTCTACTTCTTCCAATACAGGGTTGCAGTGGGGTATAGCTTTGTAAAGGAGGAAGGAGCACAAAGGAGGAACTAAATCAGCCCATCTACAAGTGCCAGTCGCACAAACTTGTTATCTTTGGATTGCATGAAAAAAAAACAGACTGCTCAAACAAAACAATACAATACTAAGGGAGTGCCAACAAAATGAACAGAAGCAGTGCCCAGGCTAGGAGCTGAACTCAGGAACTTAGACATGTGAAGCAGCATGGCAAACCAGTGCAGGTATAAACAACATTAAATGCATACATTTTAAGAAAAAATAGACAAATTAGAAAAACACCTACTACTTGCATAAAGGAACTTGGCCAGTGTCATTTCCAAAATCGCACCTCTGCTTCCTTCCCCCAGCATGTGCAACTACAGCAAGAAAAACAAATAAGCATTACATGAGGAAACTGTAATATTACACCATAAGAGATTACAGGGTGGCTACAGCTGCTTGGTAGCAGATCTCAGTTTCATTAATGTTAAGATCCACAACTTGCAAATTGCTAGCAAAGACAATGGAATTCTTTTTTTTTTTTGCCACACGTGCCCTGTGTAAAGTAATGAGTCCAGGGGCCTAATTTATAAAACTTTGAGTGGATTTGACTATGAAAATACGCACACACCAAAAGAACAAGAAAATGCATACACCAGAAAAAAAAAACATGGCATACACACATATCTACACAATGTACCCTTATAAATGACAATCACCTCGTCAATGTGTTTTTGTGAATGCACCTTGATGCTAATAAATCTCATACATATGTGATCACAATTCTGCCGATAGAGACAGCCGCCCTCCTGACGCATTGAGACCCTGCCACCTGCATTCAAGAGCATTTGACTGCGCTCCTCAACTGAACACGCAAGATCATGTGCAGCATTATAAGCGACTCTCTTCTGCATTCTGGGGGTCCAGGTGCCAACGTCTGAGTGGGTATCCACTGTTACCTGGCATATGTTTTTATATATATATTAGTGTGAAATGAACAGCGTCAACAAAAAGGGTTTTGAACTAGCATTCATGTGTACTGTTTTGAGACCTGAACTGATCAGGTTAGGAAAAGGCGGCTTTACAAGCTGAAAATCAGAAGTGATGTAATTTGGCCATAACCGGAAGTGACCTCAGTCTGGGCCTCGGAACCGGAAGAGACATCAGTCTGGACCAACAGGGCCGGAAGTGACGTCAGTCTGGCCGCCTGAGCCGGAAGTGACGTCAGTCTGGGTGCCGGAAGTGATGTTGAATCAGACAGGTTTTCCCATATTTGGCCTGCAGAGATAACCGAGGTAGGTTGGCCTGGCTTGGTGGGTAATTATCTCCACTGAGTCCACTCAGCTCCCTCCTAGTCACACGTGTGTGACAAATTTTATATATATATATATATATATATATATATATATATATATATATATATATATATATATATATATACACATACATACATACATACAGTATATATATATTTTTTTTACCTTAATATCATAAAGAATTCCCTCATGGGATTAATAAAGTTTATCTAATCTAATCTAATATGAAAAACTGAAGGTTAAGCCAGTTACCTTACCGCCACATACAGTGCAATTATTTCTGCCAAGTTTAGTTTGCCTCAAAATAAATGAATTACGGGTTGGCCCATGCCATGGAGGCATGATGTTTGTCCATCTCATCTTGAAATCACAGATGACTTAATGGATTAAGACGGCATTAAAGGAATGTCACGTTTTAGAATTAACAAAAGCAGCTTCGTTCTCGCTAGGTGCCCTTATTGCAATATGAGTGCAGTAAATTGATCTGATTACATTACATTAGGAGAACCAGACACTGCTGCAAATTTACCAAATTATAAAATTATAAAAATATATTTTTATGTATGTATACCCAGACCACATGAAGACTGGAATGTAGTGCCTAGCTGGTTGGTTAATGGCTTCCAGCACTGTAGGCATGACGGGGTGAAGCTTGGCTGAGATATTCTTGACCTGTTGGCCAGTTTCACGAGTAATGACAACAAGTAACCAATACAAACTGATGAAAAACAAGAAAGGTTCTTCAGTGCAAATACACACCATTAACCCTCTTTAAAATGGTTGCGTTTGAGCTGGTTTCACTCCTGCCCAAAGAAATCTCACTATGGCGCATTGTTCGACAATGGTGCAATCCTGCAGTGGAGCATCCATGTTCATTTGGCCTTGGCTTCAACTTGACCAGGGGTGGGCAAAGTCATTCCTGGAGGGCCACAGTGGCTGCAGGTTTTTGTTCCAACCCAATTGCTTAATAAAAAGCACTTACTGCTCTAGAAACATCTTCTGCTTCATTTTAGTTATCTCCCTCATTAAGATTTTGAACACTTATTGCTTATTTAAGTCTTAAACAGCTACATTCTCAGTTTTTAATTGCTCCTTATTAGCAATAAGATGCAAATGATAAAAGAAACCAGCAGTTATCCATTTTTTTTATTACCCTTTACACCTGTGTGTATTTATCGTGCACTATTTGGTTTAATTAAATACTTGGAAGAAAAGAGAAGAGAAAAAAGTGAAGGATTGAGAATTATTCATCCGTTTTACACTTCAAAGTATTTGGATGATATCCTTAGAATGGAAAAAAAATCTAGGATATGAGAATGACTTGACATAGTAGAGTTAAAGCACTAACAAGCCATGAAATGTAATTATTGGCAAGGATTGTTTTCTAATTAAGCAACTGGGTTCGAACAAAAACCCGCGGCCACTGCGGCCCTCCAGGAATGACTTTGCCCACCCCTGAACTAGACGAATGACAGAGTGCTGCACTCTGTGTGCTCAGACTACCCATAAACCATCACCAACATGTTGTATTGCATCAGCTTCTATCTGTTGCAGTTACCACATAATTTTCAAATTGCCTTTACTTTCCTACTTACTCTTGTACAAATAACATACAAAACAAAAAGAAATACAGGTAGTGTCAGATGTCACAATCATGAACTGGGGCATTCATAATGTATCATAATGATGACTGTACTAAGAAACACAATTTAAAATGTTATGGCTTACCTCATCCACTACTACGAGACCTACATTCCCAAGCCTGTTCGTCTCTATGAGGGAATTCACAAGACTGTGTCCTTTTTCAATGGTGGCAATGTACAGCGAATTCTTCTGTCTCCTCTTGATTGGAGGAAATCTGCCTTTACTGCCAGCATATTCTTCAACTAAGAAATCGAGTTCCAAGCCAAATGCAGAAAGACCCCTGACCTGTGGGGGGAAAAAATGTAAACTATTATTACTTGTTATTGTCACATTCAGGCTAATATCGCACCTTTGCTTCAAATAGTATTAAAAGAAATACGTGGCTATATTAATTTATACTCCTTTGTGCACATGGGTACACGAGTATTACTGTACAGACCTGACACATTTATTGTTGGAGGTACACAAGATTTAATACTGCTGACTTGCAAATACAAAAGGATTCAGGATGGGCAAGAAAAACACAGACCTAGAAACACTGGCTTGGGTACGGATAACAGTCTCAGAACATCTAAGTTCGTGAAAAGTACTATATAACGCCAATTACCTTTTCTTGCACGATAGCTATATATGGCAAAATAAACAAAGCATCTTTCTTCCAACAAAGAAGTTCCCTTAGAATAAGGATCTCCGCAACTAAAGTCTTCCCTCCGCTGGTTGGCAAAGAATATATAAGGTTTCTCTTCTGCTTCACAGACTCCAATGTCAGACAGGTTTTTTGCCATTCTGTTAAACATGCAAGAAAAAAAGAGAAAAAAATTCAGACGTGAGTGTCAGTAGGCTTTTCACCTTAGGAACCAAGTTACCCGAACTCTTCTCTAACATTTCAGGAATTATTTACCGGTCTGATGCTGATCTTTCTGGATCATAAAATAGGCCATTACGATAGCAATTGACAAGAAGAATTCATCATTAATTGCAGAATTACGATATCTAAGGGTTCCTCTCTTGCACGATTTGGCTCAAAAACTAATCGGCACATCGACATCTCATAACAGGCTCAAGTTTCAAGTTTGGTGTTTTGACATCCAGCCGTTTTAGCCTTAGACCGTCCTCAACAAACTGTGACACACATCCATCACTGTGATATCAATGTTTTCAGTATCAGGGGACCCTAAGAAAAATAAAGCACCACACTAAAAAAATGCTAAATGTGTGACAAAATTAAATTATTATAATGCACAAATTAAGCTAACAGCTCTATTAAGTAAAATCAACTAAATGTACATTTACGTTTAGCTTTGGTAATATAAACTAAATAATTGTATGCAGAATTGTGTTAATAACAACATGTGAAAAGAGCCTTCAGATTAAATTTGATAAATGTTTGTTTTTTTTTTGTGAATTTGCATCATCCATTACAGTAATCCCTCCTCCATCGCGGGGGTTGCGTTCCAGAGCCACCCGCGAAATAAGAAAATCCGCGAAGTAGAAACCATATGTTTATATGGTTATTTTTATATTGTCATGCTTGGGTCACAGATTTGCGCAGAAACACAGGAGGTTATAGAGAGACAGGAACGTTATTCAAACACTGCAAACAAACATTTGTCTCTTTTTCAAAAGTTTAAACTGTGCTCCATGACAAGACAGAGATGACAGTTCTGTCTCACAATTAAAAGAATGCAAACATATCTTCCTCTTCAAAGGAGTGCGCGTCAGGAGCACAGACTGTCAGAGAGACAGAGAAAAGCAAACAAATCAATAGTGCTGTTTGGCTTTTAAGTATGCGAAGCACCGCCGGTACAAAGCTGTTGAAGGCGGCAGCTCACACCCCCTCCGTCAGGAGCAGAGAGAGAGAGAGAGAGAGAGAAAAACAAACAGTCAAAAATCAATACGTGCCCTTCGAGCTTTTAAGTATGCGAAGCACCGTGCAGCATGTCGCTTCACGAAGCAGCTGCACAGAAGGTAGCAACGTGAAGATAATCTTTCAGCATTTTTAGACCAGCGTCCATATCGTCTAGGTGTGCGAACAACCCCCCTGCTCACACCCCCTACGTCAGGATCAGAGAAAGTCAGCGCAAGAGAGAGAGAGAGAGAAAAGTAAGTTGGGTAGCTTCTCAGCCATCTGCCAATAGCGTCCCTTGTATGAAATCAACTGGGCAAACCAACTGAGGAAGCATGTACCAGAAATTAAAAGACCCATTGTCCGCAGAAATCCGCGAACCAGCAAAAAATCCGCAATATATATTTAAATATGCTTACATATAAAATCCGCGATAGAGTGAAGCCGCGAAAGGCGAAGCGCGATATAGCGAGGGATCACTGTATAGGGTCACACCGAGCCTCAACCTGAAACAAAAGAGTATCGTTGATTTATTGTACTTTACGGTCTCCTCTCATTTATCAAATTTTTTGTATTACAAACCATCATTAGTTAACTGACACATAATCCTTGCCAAAATTAAACAGCAGGTATGTTAATTTTTTACTGAATGAAACAAGAATTTGAGTAGATGAGTATGAATTCATTCCTGTTCTTTAATAATATGTTTGTTCTTTTTTATGTTTTAGAGAACAAGGAGATAAGGCGCAAGATGAAGAGAGAGGTGGCGAAGGCTAAAGAAAAGGTGTATGATGAGTTGTTTGAGAGGTTGGACACTAAGGATGGAGAAAAGGACCAGTGGGCTACAGAGGGGCCGAGCTGGGAAAGATGGGCAGCAGGTTAGGGTGATAAAGGATAAAGATGGAAACGTACTCACAAGCGAGGAGAGTATGTTAAGCAGATGGAAAGAGTACTTTGAGAGGCTTATGAATGAAGAGAACGAGAGAGAGAAGAGGTTGGATGATGTGGAGATAGTGAATCAGGAAGAGCAACGGATTAGCAAGGAGGAAGTAAGGACAGCTATGAAGAGGATGAAAAATGGAAAGGCCGTTAGTCCAGATGACATACCTATGGAAGTATGGAGGCGTTTAGGAGAGATGGCAGTGGAGTTTGAAACTAAATGGAATCTTGGAAAGTGAGAGGATGCCTGAGGAGTGGAGAAGAAGTGCGCTGGTGCCGATATTTAAGAATAAGGGGGATGTGCAGGACTGCAGTAACTACAGGGGAATAAAATTGATGAGCCACAGCATGAAGTTATGGGAAAGAGTAGTGGAAGCTCGGTTAAGAAGTGAGGTGATGATCAGTGAGCAGCAGGATGGTTTCATGCCAAGAAAGAGCACCACAGATGAGATGTTTGCTCTGATGATGTTGATGGAGAAGTTTAGAGAAGGCTAGAAGGAGTTGCATTGCGTCTTTGTGGACCTGGAGAAAGCATATGACAGGTTGCCTCGAGAGGAGCTGTGGTATTGTATGAGGAAGTCGGGAGTGGCAGAGAAGTATGTAAGAGTTGTACAAGATATATACAAGGGAAGTGTGACAGTGGTGAGGTCTGCAGTAGGAGTGGCGAAGGTGGGATTACATCAGGGATCAGCTCTGAGCACTTTCTTATTTGCAATGGTGATGGACAGGTTGACAGACGAGATTAGACAGGAGTCCCTGTGGTCTATGATGTTTGCAGATGACATTGTGATCTGTAGCGATGGTAGGGAGCAGGTTGAGGAGACCCTGGAGAGGTGGAGATACACTCTAGAGAGGAGAGGAATGAAGATCAGTAGGAACAAGACAGAATAAATGTGTGTGAATGAGAGGGAGGTCAGTGGAATGGTGAGGATGCAGGGAGTAGAGTTGGCGAAGGTGGATGAGTTTAAATACTTGGGATCAACAGTACAGAGTAATGGGGATTGTGGAAGAGAAGTGAAGAAGAGAGTGCAGGGAGGGTGGAATGGGTGGAGAAGAATGTCAGGAGTAATTTGTGACAGACGGGTATCAGCAAGAGTGAAAGGGAAGGTCTACAGGACAATAGTGAGACCAGCTATGTTATATGGGTTGGAGAAGGTGGTACTGAAAGCAGGAGACAGAGCTGGAGGTGGCAGAGTTAAAGATGCTAAGATTTGCATTGGGTGTGACGAGGATGGATAGGATTAGAAATTAGTACATTAGAGGGTCAGCTCAAGTTGGACGGTAGGGAAACAAAGTCAGAGAGGCGAGAGGCGAGATTGCATTGGTTTGGACATGTGCAGAGGAGAGATGCTGGGTATATTGGGAGAAGGATGCTAAGGATAGAGCTGCCAAGGAAGAGGAAAAGAGGAAGGCCTAAGCGAAGGTTTATGGATGTGGTGAGAGAGGACATGCAGGTGATGAGTGTGACAGAGCAAGATGCAGAGAACAGAAAGATATGGAAGAAGATGATCCGCTGTGGCAACCCCTAACGGAAGCAGCCGAAAGAAGAAGAAGAAGAAGTTCTTTTTTTTATGTTTTAGTTATGTAAACCATTATTAGCTTACTAGCCGTCTAAACCCATGCTGTAAAAAGCCTGGGGTCCTAGAAACTATTGAAATTATCAGAAAAAAAATGAAATGTAGAGATGTTAGGTAATTGAAAGGAACTACTCTGGGCATCTCTCTCCTAGGAGGATTCGTTATGCCGACGTGCTCACCTCGCTTGTGCATTGGCGGCAGGAGGAAAAGTAAAAGGGATACCGTTTTGCCGATGTTAGCAGCTAAGCGACTTTGTCTTTCTTCGGAGGTTTAATTTTTTCATTAGCGGCTAAGCGAGTTTTCCGTTTCCTCGGAGGCAGAGCCCTTACCCCAACTCCGCCTCTCACTTCCGGGCCGGACAGACAGACACACACACACTTCCATGCATAGACGCTTATATATAAGATAGGCACACAAGCGGGTAAGACAGAAATGGCTGTCCTTTAGCATTCAGTGTTGTCTGCATTGTATTCAGACACAATTAACAGGGCAAACTCCATCGGAAAAAAGTGAATTAAAAAGAAAATGAAAACACTCAACTAATCATTAAAGAGATGAATAAAAATATAACGATTTCTTCTAAATGTAAATCTCATCCTACTACACTTTCCTGAATACAAAATAAGAGATGCTTTGAACAATTGCTTGGATCCCTGGTGTGCCACGCCATTGCGGCAATTCCATTGATAGCCGTGAAGTTGTGACAGCTTCAAAGCAATAATGAGATCCCCCATGAAGTTACGATTATGCCGCAGCATGTAGTTTTATTTTGTGCACTCTACAAAACAAACATTTTTCCACAACTAATAAACTGAGACGTCATTTGCAGGATTGAGAAGAAAGCTGACGTCTACTTCCGGTGCTGAAAATCCCAAAGCGCTGGTACCGTACCATTTTAAAATGTACCTTTGCAGTGTCGACTTACTGCAGAACCCTACTACTCACCAAGAATAACATAAATGCTTGTCTCTCATTTGTCAAGAAGCACCTGGACGATCCCCACAGATTTGGTAGAATGTTCTATGGGCAGATGCCACAAAAATTCAAAGATGTAGACTACATGGGTCCCATTGTGTGTGCAGACTATGAAAATCATAGTTAATAATGAAATAGGACAAGAGTAGTGTGATTATTAGTAGTGATAATATGGGGAGATTTTGCAACCTCAGAGCTTAAGTTACATCCCATTACTGAGAGGACCATGAATTCTGCTTTGCAAAAAAAGAAAATTCTTCAGGAGAACATCTGGTAATCTGTTAGTGATGAGAAGCTGAAGCACTGTTGGCTCATTCATAAAGACAATGACCCAAACCATAAAAGCAAATCCTCATCACAATAGCTGAAAAGGAGCAACATTTAGGATTTTGCATCACCCACTCAAAGCCCAGACTTAAACGCAACAGAGATACCGTGGCACAACTTGTAACAAGCAACCTGTGCTCCAAAATCTACCAGATCACCTGAGTTGAAGCAGTTCTGCAAGGACCCAAGGGCTTTAAATTCTTTTGAAATGATGTGAAACACTGATATTAAGTAATAGGAGGAGGTTACTTCTCGTCATTGCAGCTGAAGCGGGCACAATTATTAAGAGAAAGGGGATAATTACTTTTTTTACACCGTGCCACTTGGTTTTCCACTTAATAAATGACAAGGGGGCTTCGCCCCCTGCTCGCTTCACTTGCCTACCCCCGCCGTTTTGAACCCGTGCCCGCTGGGCAGCTGTAGTTTCAGACGCGCGTTGTAGGAGCTTGTATTGTTTTGAACCCGTGCTTGCCCTGCTTCTGCGGTTTGAGACGCATGTTGTAGGCGTATATCCGTCAGTCGAGCTCGTTCGGTTTGAACCCGTGCCTGCTTTGCCTCCGCAGTTTCAGACGGTGGGTCGCGTTCGGCGTTTTGTACGATCCCAAGCAGCACATTATTCCTAACTTCACTCCGCAGTAATGCCACGCACAATATGGCGGTGACGCCTGCGCCTTCACTACGCAGTAGTGCCACTCACAATATGGCGGCAATGCCTGCGCCTTCCGTATTATGTCAGGTTTTACCATGCTGTGTAGGCGCCTTTGCCTTTCGTACTTTTCCGCGCCTTCCGACGCGCGATGTAGGCGCCTGCACCTTCCGGGTCTGCCTCCGCTGTGTGGTGTGGACGTTTAACTGTCGTTTTTTTCTGCTTTTATATTCTGTATCTCGCTATGCATGTGTTTCGTGCCTAGGTTTTTGTGAAGCTGTTGCATTCCAGTTTTCATCATCTGTAACCTGCTCTCCATGTGTTTGGCCCCGTTCTTGAACTTCTTTATGACGTTTTACTTTGTTCCCTAGTCTGTCTTTTATTTCTGACCTCGCTTTATCCTGCTTGCGGCATGTCAGACGGTTCGTAGTCTCTCCCGTTTCACTCTGGGGAGGGGGGCTTTGTGTGGCACCTGCGCACTATGTCTCCTGCGTCCACGGGCAGGTCCCTGCGTCCATATCCGGTTTACCATTCTCGGTTAGTAATATGGATGTGTGTTATTTGTTCACCCATGTGCACATAATCTAATATTAGAATTTGATGAAAGACCTGAAATCATTCAGCGTCACAAATTAGCAATAACAGAAAGGAGACAAATACCTTTTCACAGCACTGCATGAATCAAAACTTACCTAATTTTGAAGATCCAGAATGTTTCATGTTGACAGGATCAGCTTTTTGTTATCCAAGCCAGAATTTTTTATGCATTTTGTTCTGGGGAGAAGTTGCTGTTTGTTGTATCATATTTAATTGTCTATTTTTTTTTTTTTAACGTTTGTAAAATTTTAAATTCCCCTTGGGTACAATGAGAAGTCAAGCAAAATGACACCTTTTATTGGCTAACTAAAAAAATTACAATATGCAGGCTTTCGAGGCAACTCAGGCCCAGTGGCATAGCTGGGGGTGGTCCACCCCGGGTGGCACATTTTTGGGGGTGGCACTATTAGCCAAAAAGCTCAGTACAATTCATGTGTAAGCAGCAGGATTCAGAAAAATATCACTCATGAATGAAAAAAGTAAAATTCTCTGATTTTATCCACAAATGCTTCAAAAATCATTTTCAGACTGTCCTTCTGTGAAGGGATCAGACATAGCAGTTGACATTTAGGAGGCAACTAGGGAGGCCAAGCCCCCTGGCGCCTTTGGTGCCCAACCTCCAGTTGTGGCCTGGTAGGATCTGGTAGACTGTTGAATTAAATTATTAAAATCCATCCATCCATCCATCTATTTTCCAACCCGCTGAATCCGCACACAGGGTCACGGGGGTCTGCTGGAGCCAATCCCAGCCAACACAGGGCACAAGGCAGGGAACCAATCCTGGGCAGGGTGCCAGCCCACCGCAGGACACACACAAACCACACACTAGGGCCAATTTAGAAACGCCAATCCACCTAACCTGCATGTCTTTGGACTGTGGGAGGAAACCGGAGCGCCCGGAGGAAACCCACGCAGACACGGGGAGAACATGCAAACTCCACGCAGGGAGGACCCGGGAAGTGAACCCAGGTCCCCAGATCTCCCAACTGCGAGGCAGCAGCGCTACCCACTGCGCCACCGTGCCAAATTATTAAAATAAATTATTGAAATAATGATTTATTGAAATTAAAAACCATGACTTTCTTGATATTAAAAACCACAACTTTCTTCATATTAAACCTACGACTTTCTTGATATTTTAGTTTATAATTTAAAAATGGAAAGAGAATCTGAAAATCTAACACCATCATATTAAAGTTCAATAAATTCTGAAAAGAATGATACCAAATATATATATGTAGGTTTTAAAACAAGCCTGATTTAAAGCGTGACAAAAACGTGACATAAAAACGACACATAAAATCGTTGCACTTTTAGGCTGAGGATTTTAGATATATATTGAGTAGATAACAAAAATAATAAACATTACACCGATAATAATTTCTAGGAAGATAAACAACTAATTTACAATTTAGAATTTCGTTTCGTTATCACTTCGAATGCGTCCCCACCTATCACTTGTACACTACACTGGTTCTGGTTTTCACAGCATAATTACATTAAACTAATAATTAGAACACGGCTTATCAGTGCATGTATACTATATTGTCTAGTTGATGCTTATAAATAATTATTTGTGAAAAATTATTGCTGTTGGGCGGCACGGTGGCGCAGTAGTAGCGCTGCTGCCTCGCAGTAAGGAGCATTGGGTTCGCTTCCCGGGTCGTCCCTGCGTGGAGTTTGCATGTTCTCCCCGTGTCTGTGTGGGTTTCCTCCCACAGTCCAAAGACATGCAGGTTAGGTGGATTGGCGATTCTAAATTGTCCCTTGTGTGTGTGTGTGTGTCCGTCCTGCGGTGGGCTGGCAGCCTGCCTGGAATTTGTTCCTGCCTTGCGCCCTGTGTTGGCTGGGATTGGCTCCAGCAGACCCCCGTGACCCTGTGTTAGGATATAGCGGGTTTGTGCCCCAATAAATGCAAGTTACCACCAATATACTAATAACCCAATTGTGCTTCACTCTCTCAGAATATGGAACCAATGTAGAAAGCATTTTAAGATGGAGAATCTTTTATCTGTGGCACCTCTGCATGAGAATCACCTTTTTCAACCCTTGCAAACATATGCAGTTTTTAATATCTGGAAAACATTTGGGATTAAATTGCTTTGAGATCTTTATATAGACAACATCTTTGCATCCTATGAACAATTACATTCCAAATTTAATTTTCCAGCAACACATTTCTCTCACTGTCTTCAAATTAGAAACTTTGTTAAACGGAACCTGCCGATTTTCCCCATCTACCACCTTCCTCTATGCTGGAAAAAATATTGCTCAGTCTCGAGAACTCAGACAGCATCTCTGTAATATATAAAAATATTTTACAGTCCCTCCCTTTCAAAGATCCAACAGGACAGTGGGAAAAGGATCTCTACCTCAACATATCAGAAAAGGAGTGGAAGGTAGCAATGCAGAGAATTCACTCGAGCTCCATATGTGCAAAGCATACAATTATTCAACTCAAAATTATATATCGAGCACATCTGTCTTACTTGAAATTGTCCAAAATGTTTCCAGGGCGAGATCCAACCTGTGAACACTGCAATCGAGCTCCAGCCTCACTGGATCACATGTTTTGGGCCTGCACCAAATTAACATCATTCTGGAACAACATTTTTAAGTGCCTTTCAGACAGCCTTGGTGTCACAGTCCCTCCTAATCCACTAACAGCTGTGTGTGGTGTTCTTTCAGATGGGCTTAAAAGTAGAGAAGGACAAACAAACTGTAATTGCCTTTACTACACTATTGACACGTAGACTTATCTTGCTAAACTGGAAGAACTCTTCTTCTCTTTTACGTCAGTGGGTAACTGATGTTTTACATTATTTGAAATTGGAAAAAAAATCTAATTCTCACTTAGAGGATCTGTACAGAACTTTTTCAAAACCTGGCAGGATCTAATCAATAATATTTCAGAATAAACTCTTAAAGCACTGAGGAAGCAGATTCTCTCCCCATTTCTTTTTCTTCTCCATTTATCTGTAACCACCTATTAAACACATTAATTTATTTATTTTTACTATTTTTAAGTTTTAGTCCGTTGGCCATGCTCTCTTTCTCAGGGGTGGGGGTTGATTTGTTTTCAACACTATTTTTTTTGTAAAAATTGATCTATTTGTATGGAATGATTACAATAAAATCAATAAAATTAAAAAGAAAAAAAAAGGATATAGCGGGTTGGATAATGGATGGATGAAAGTATTGCTGTTTCTCTCTATATGAATAAATCTATGCAAAATTTATGTTAATTTTTCTCCAAACGTCATTTTAATTGACGCACCACCCCACCCCAAGCAGCACAAACTCGAGCTACACCACTGCTCATGCCCCTTCTTCAGCCAAGATGTAATCTTTAGGCAGTGAATACGTCTCGCCTGAAGAAGGGGCCTGAGTTGCCTCAAAAGCTTGCATATTGCAATCTTTTAGTTAGCCAATACAAGGTGTCATTTTGCTTGACTTCTCCTTACATCCATAATGGCTAACACAGTACAGCACCCTAGTACCCTTGGAGACAAATAAAGTATAATCTAGCTATGTTTAATAGAAGCATAAACTGCCTTGGTAAGCATCCAATTAACAAGTCTTAATATGTATTGTGTGACATTCACTGTTACATAAGCTGAATATACTTGAAAATACTTACCATACAACTCTTTAATTCCCTTTAGCTGGGAAATCAATTCTTTAACCTTGCTTGGCAAACCAAAAAATGGTCCAAGATCAACTCCCGAGGTAGTCTTTATTGTGTTGATAGCTACATTAATCTCTTCAGTCACTGCTTCCTCTTTCTGTTGCTTCGCCTTTGAGACCTGAGGCGACTGTGCGATGGCATTGCCTGCCATGGTGCGTTTTATTTTGTCTTTTAGACTCTTCCTTCTGTTAGGCATTTGTACGTCTTTCTCATTGCTAACTTTATGTTTAACAGAGGAGGACACTTTCTCCTCCGTTGAATTGTCATATCCAGTCTGTCCCACATCCCTCAGTCTCACAATACTAGGCTGCTGTGCTTTCATTAAAGTTTTCTGGGAGGCCTGAATATCATGACAAAAGTCATCCATTGTATCAGATGCATACTTATTATCATCTGTAGAATTAAAATGGCAGGTTTTCACCTTTTTTCTGCCACTTAAAACTGCTGATGAGGCAAAGGTTTTGTTTTCAAGACAAGGATGAAGAACATTTATATTAGACTGCACTGGGGAAATTCTGTCAGATGAAACACTGGTATCACCATGTTCACCACAGGCGTTTGTGGTACTGGACGAGGGTTCAAAGTTCTTTTCTATGTCTTCAAGCTTTGCTAAGAAGGAGCTATCATTGCCGAAGCTGTCATAATCCCCAAACAGGTCTTCATCATCACTGCAGTACTAAGAACCAAAAGAAAGCAGAAAACCAGATGATCAAACCCGGTGAAAAAAAACGTATTCAATAAATCTACAGCAACACAAATACATAGGCTAATGCCAAGTGCAGGAAATTACATAAAAGAATGATTTAGAATCTAGAACAATTTAGAATTGCTAATTAACAGTCGTACGTGTCTAAAAGTTGGGAGAAAAACTGGACCACCAACAGAACATCTTACATAGACATGAGTACAATGTTCGAAGCACCACGTGAGATGCAGATCATGTGTCAAGGCAGCAGCAGCAACAAGCAAGCAGCTGATCGAGCAAAGAGGAGGTAAAAAAAAAAACTATTTGTTTCCCATTGTATCACCATTCAAGAGGGGTTTTTGGAAGAGCGACTGTGTCTCCTTGGGGTGCGTACAGCTCCCCTCTTCACAACACAAGTGGCAGAGACGTGAAGTGGCTGGCGCGTAGCGCAGGTTGGGGGGGTTGGTGAGCGAAGCGAGCAGGGGACGAACCCCCTATATATACTAGCTGTGTAAGACCGTGCTATAAGAAATCATCAGAAAAAAAACTGAAATGTAGAGATGTCAGGTAATTGAAAGGAACTACTCTGGGGGTCTCTCTCCTAGGAGGTTTTGTTTTGCCAACGTGCTCTTCTCGCTTGTGTAGTAGCGGTTAAGCAAGTTTCACTCTTTTCTTGGCGGTTTCACTTTGGCGACAGAGTTGCTTTCTTTGAGCTTCATGCTGTAGCCTCGCACTTCTGGGCCAGACAGACAGACACATACACTTCCACACGTGTATATATATATATATATATATATATATATATATATATATATATATATATATATATAAACCCCTATCTATTAATCAGGCATCCAAGAAGTGTGTGGAAGCAATAAAGCCTGAGAGGAAGGTTGTTGTATCGACATTTGAGCTGAAAAAGCAACTGATCGCAAAGCATGAAAGCAGTACACGTGTGGCGGATCTGGCGACCATATTTAAGATGCCGAAGTACAGTAAATGCAGTTTTCATTTTATTATACAGTATTTACATATTTTATAATTTTTTTCATGTTTTAATTTATTATCTAGGGCATTTAATTGTGTTATTTTTACCTATTGCTTCCCGGTTCCTCCCTGTGTGGATAGCGCTTTGAGTACTGAGAAAAGCGCTATATAAATGTAATGAATTATTATTATTATTATTATTAAATTATATGTATTTCCTGTTTAAGTATATCAAAATGGGTACTGTTTAGGGTCTGGGAACAGTTTAATTCACTTTCCATTATTTCTAATGGGAAAAATTTATTCGGACTTCAAACAATGAACGACCTCCTGAAACGAATTAAATTTAAAGTACCAGGCACTACTGTACTCTGTTACATGCGTCTCCAGCAGGGGGTGCTTTCTTCCTGGGAAGGTGCTCTTTTATTTTTTTTTAGAAATGCAGGACATACTTGTGCCTCTGTATATCCCCCCTTGTAACCAGAACTGGAAAATAACTATTTGATAATTGTGATTTGAGAGTCTAAAGCCAGAAGCCATCTGATAGTAGAATGCCTCTTGCACTTCACCAAACCACAAATACAATCATCACCATTCCCCACTGAAGACTTGGACAATGCAGGCAGTATGGTGTAGTGGTTAGGGTTTTGGACTTCAATACCCTGAGGTTGTGGGTTCAAATCCCACTACTGAAACTGTATGCCCATGAGCAAGTCACTTGATCTGCCTGTGCTCCAATTGGAAAACCCAAAGAAATGGAACCAATGGTATCATAAACGTTGTATGTTGCCTTGAAAAAAGATGTCAGCCAAATAAGTCAATATAAATGATTGTGCTGCTCCAATGGCTTCCCTTCTGCCTGGATATGTATGTATGAATAATTATATTACAATGTATATCAGAAGTAAAAAGCACCATTTCAAAGAAACTTCTCTCTCTTGCCATTTATATCACCTCATTGATCCCATGTCAAGGTTCTGAATCGCACAGCTGACTGCTTTCTGTGTGGTGTATGCACGTTCTCCCTGTATTCCTCCCACACCTTCTAACCACATGTTGGTTAGGTTTAACTGGTCATTAAATATTATTGGCCAGTGGGTGTGTGCGCTCTGTCCGTGACTGTTTCTCGCGGTATATTTAGTGATGTCGAGGCAGGCTCCTGTCCAATCATAACCCCTGATTGGATTGTGGGTGGGTTTGAAAAAAAAAAAAACCTAAATAATTTTTGACTTGGTAAGGAGACTTTTGCTGGAAACATGGAGAAAAAACAACTACGCCAAACAGCTATTCCATCGCAGGGTCCAACGATCCTAAAAATGCGTCTTTGTGTTGATTGAGCAAAACTGGAGTACACTGAGTTAATACAGCATGACGAAATTAGGTTGTCATTGTCCTGATTGATTCTATATTAGTAATTTACGTGTGATGGACTACAAAACTGTTTCAGCTGTGTCGTATAATTCATTAGAAACATGCAGCACGTGTACTGTACCTGCTGCCGAGGACTGGACGACATGGCTGGGATCTGCACCGCCGTCTTCCCGCTGCCTTTCTTCCTGGCAGGGCTCAAACAGCTACTCCAACCGTTTCGTGATCGTTTACGCAAAGATGGTTGCTTCGGAGGCAACTTGCTGGTGAAGGCCACATTCATACTACTAGAATAATAAAGACAAAACCAAAAACATTATGGCCCATTGGGTTTTGCCAAGCAGTTAGGCAATCGCTGCCGCAGCCCGAACAGACGAGAACACGGAGGCTTCCGACTTGCACTGAAACCAACTGTGCCGGAAAAAAAGACATTTATAGTAATATTTTATACTGAAATACAGAGTATGATTTTTTTTTTTTTATCAGACAGGGAAGTTTTGATTTTTGCTAGAAGGCAAAGGCACCAAAAAATAAACATTTGAACTTTCGAGGCTGACCAATAGCAGCGATCCAGGGGCGGGCACAACATGATGACACGTGAGGCTGCATGAAAGCTGCGCATGCTCGGTTCTGATCGCGAAGAGGATTAAAGGTTACTTTTAAGGTTTATGCCAGGGGTAGGCAACGTCGGTCCTGGAGTGCCACAGTATGTGCAGGTTTTTGTTCCAACCCAGTTCCTTAACGAGAACTCAAATTATTGCTGATGAAGCACATATTGCTTAAGTGACATTTTAATGCTTCATTTTAGTGGTCTCGCTTGTTAAGGTTCTCCAACCTTAATTGCTTATTTCAATCTTAAACTGCTGCATTCAGTGTTTTAATTGCTCCTTGTTAGCAATAAGATGTAAAAGACAAAGCAGCCAGCAGTTCTCCAGCTAGCTTTTTTCCAATTACATCTGTGTGTGTTCATCATGCACTGTTTGATTTAATAAAACACTTAATAGAAAAATGTGACAGACTGAAAATGATCTGTTTTAGGCTTCAAATCATTTGGATGATATCCTTGGAAAGGAAAAAAATCTACGATATAAAAGCCTTACATTGTACAGACTAACAAGCCATAAAATTAAATAAGGTCTGAGATTGGCAATGATTGGTTTCTAATTAAGCAATTGGGTTGAATGAAAACCTGTAGCCACTGCGGCTGACCAGGACCGACATTGCTTACCCCTGTTTTACATCTTATTGCTAATAAGGAGCAATTAAAACACTGAATGCAGCAGTTTAAGATTGAAATAAGCAATTAAGGTTGGAGAACCTTAACAAGCGAGACCACTAAAATGAAGCATTAAAATGTCACTTAAGCAATATGTGCTTCATCAGCAATAATTGAGTTCTCGTTAAGGAACTGGGTTGGAACAAAAACCTGCACATACTGTGGCACTCCAGGACCGACGTTGCCTACCCCTGGTTTATGCTGCAATTCCCTGTATTTTTTAGTTATAAAATCGCTTTGTTTATATTCCCAGATTGAGGATAAGCATCCAACTCTTTCAGCAAATGAGGTTCCACTTTTAGACCTTTAAATGTAACAACGTTAATATCTGAAATGTCATTCTTATATCTGATAACTCCATATTTGAAGCCTCCATCAAATAGAGTTTGACAGAAGTCAAGTCAAGGGGTTTTATTGTCATACCATCCATGCATCATATTGTAGCATACAGTGATATGAAATAATGTGCCCCAGGATCACCTGTATTATTATCATTCTTTAATTTAATAATATTTATTGTATCAGTATGCTGCTGCTGAAGAATGTGAATTTCCCATTGGGATTAATAAAGTATCTATCTATCTATCTATCTATCTATTAATAAATAACAGGTAAATGAATAGCTAGGTATAAATTGCCATAATAATAATTAATACCAAAAACTACTAATAAAAATCAATGTTAGTGGCAAATGTAACAAATGTACTGCATATAAATAAATTACTAGGCATAGATATGATATAGATATATGTAGATAGATATGAGGGGAGGTAGGCAGCCCAGAGTTCAGAATCTGAACAGCCAAGGGATAGAAGTTGTTGCAGAACCTGGCAGTACTGGCTTGAATGCTGCGTACCTTCTGCCAGATGGAAGTGGGACAAAGAGACAACGGAAGGGATGGGAGTGGTCCTCTACAATGCTGGAGGGTTTATGGATGCAATGGGGCATGTTCTACAGGGGCACCTTTGAGAGGGTTCTGACTAGCTGCTTCACTGTCTGGTCTGGGAATTGCAGTGTCATGCAATGGATAGTGCACACAGTAGAAAAGATTATTGGGACCTCACTGTCCTCCACTAAAGACACTTTATAAAGCATTGATTCTGCATAGCCTTTAACATTGTGAAGGACCAATCCCAGCTCTCCTATGGTCTCTTGTCCCACTTCCACCATGTAATGTGGTTAAAGTTTCTATCTATCTATCTATCTATCTATCTATCTATCTATCTATCTATCTATCTATCTATCTATCTATCTATCATATAGTGCCTTTCACATCTATCTATCCATCCATCCATTATCCAACCTGCTATATCCTAACTACAGGGTCACAGGGGTCTGCTGGAGCCAATCCCAGCTAGCACAGGGCGCAAGGCAGGAAACAAACCCCAGACAGGGCGCCAGCCCACCACAGATCTATCTATCTATCTATCTATCTATCTATCTATCTATCTATCTATCTATCTATCTATCTATCTATCTATCTATCGTGCCTTTCACATCCATCTATCTATCAAAGTAAAAGTCTGTGATACGGTTTTCATTATTTTAGCTAGAAGTTCACAAAAGGAGAAAATGAGTCGTGTACCTTAAAATTGATTTTTATTCCTAAGCTTTCAACCCCTACCAGGAGTCATTGTCAGAGGAAAATGATAGACATACAGGAATCAAAGTCAATATATAGCAAATGAGGAGGGAGGTAGGTGGGTTTATGGGTCAATATATTATTCAATATGTGGATGTTCTTTTTTTTAAGCCTCCTTATGCTAGGTTCATGTCTAAGTGTCTGTTAATGGCGTTTTCATTTGAGAGCCACGATTCCGCCAGCTCTCTGGCACTTTTGGTATTAGACCTGAATTTTACTTGCACCATGGCCGAGTTAAATATGTGTCAGATTGAACTTGTATGTGCATATATCAGACTGTGGGCCCTTCCTTCTGACAGCATATTAAATAAGACTTGATGACCAACACACTCCAAACCCAGCCTTATTAATGACCCCCACCTCATTTGCTATATATTACCTTTGATTCCTGTATGTCAACTCATTTTCCTCTGATAATGATTCCTAGTAGGGGTTGAAAAACCTAGGAATAAAAAAAAAACTATCTATCTATCTATCTATCTATCTATCTATCTATCTATCTATCTATCTATCTATCTATCTATCTATCTATCTATCTATCTATCTGTACCTGCCAACTACACCATATCTATCTATTTGTCCATCTACCGTTCCGTCATATTTAGACTCTAACCAAAATCGATTTTTTTAAGTTTTAAATCATAGCTGCAGAAAGCAAAAAGTTAATAAAAATGTAGGAACGCCCGCGTGATATTTGTTGTTTCCTGGCGGAACACAAATCCGTAGCGGTGTCGCTAGCGGAAGTACACGCTGTGCTGCTTTGGGGAAAAAAAACAGTAAAGTGCAAAATGTTTGTTGTCAGAAAATGTCGGATTTTTGCGAGATGCACAACGTTACAGTCTTTTAGGAGCAATGCAGGTAAGGTGGTTAAGGTGCCATTAGAAAATGTGAGAAGTGTAGAGGTTTATTCATTTAATGACAGACGATGAATAAAGGCGTTAGGTGTGGAGTGACCTTTTCGAGAACTCGTGCCAGATTTGACAGGTTACTTTATTTTGTCTTGTAGTTACCAAACATGATACAAGATTTAATAAGCATGCAGAGTACTTTAATCATGCAGTTTATATTTTACACAGTAACGTAGTTCACTTAAACACCATCACAAACGACTTGAATGGCAGTTTACCTTACGGTTCACGTTTGAATGTACAAACTCGCCGTGACCTTAAAATCGGATAAGAGGATTAAAAGGCAGATGGACGAATGAGATTTTTATTTTTATTTTGATTTACTTTATTAATCCTGTATTGGTTATCGTCTGTGGTTTATAAGGGAGGTCAGCGTTATGCTACGCCTCTTTAATTCAGGACACTTTTTAAGTAACCGATCGCAGTTTAATTTCCATGAAATTCTAGCGAAATAAAAAGTGCGGAACTCCTCGAAAGGAATTTTGCCGACACATTTCTCTTGCTTGTTTATGTGCGTTTTGTTTTTCACAGATTTTAGCACATAGTATTCCAGCTTCCTTGAATGCAAGCAAGCGTTTTGGTTTAAAAGAATACATAAAATGTACGTGTGTGGTTAGACGAGACAAAAGCGGGCGATTCAGCACAAATCCATTTCACTTTATACACATACGGTATATACACGTGCACTTTAGACAGTATAAACGAAAGACCAGTGTGTATGTGTGGCGCAGTCCGCTCTGCACACGCTCAACTACAGCCACTAGATGGCGCTTGCACACACCTCACTTCTCACTACGAAAGGCGTGTGTGCAACAAACGGAGCCGCGCAACAACATCGTGCTACTGACACAGATGGAGACACAACAGCGTCGAAACGAAACAAACACTGCTGATCAACAACGTGCAAGTGAAATACCTTGGCAACGGAGTGCAAGACTTGTAAGTTTTCACTAAAAGCATTGTCTGTCTGGAGGGATTTTCTCTTGACAAAGATTAATAGGACTACGGCGAAGAGATGGGATCGCCAGTGCCTTCTTGCGAAAGGCAGTAGGGCAGCAAGCACAGGAGGGTCCACACCCTATGCACTGGGTGGTCATTCTTAAGAGTTAGCTGACGCCTCTCCAAGTTCACGAATATGGTAAAAGTGCTAGGGGTTCTTGGGGTTGTTTTTTTGTCCCGAAGACCACACACACAGCTGGTTTTATATACAAGCATTAACCCACTTGGAAGATTTCTGGTTTTATTTTTATACAACATTGAAGCACAGTGGATTTAATTTGTCATCTTTTGATATAGATCAGGGGTCCTCAATCACGGTCCTGGAGGTGCCGCAGTAGCTGCAGGTTTTTGCTCCAACCCAGTTGCTTAATAAGAAACACTTATTGCTCAAGTAACAATTCTGCTTCACTTTAGTCATCTCGCTTGTTATGATTTTGAACCCTTATTGCTTATTTTAGTCTTAAACAGCTGTATTCTTGGTTTTTAATTGCTCCTAATTAGCAATAATATGCAAATGACAAAAGAGACCAGCATTTCTACATTTAGCTTGTTACCATTTACACCTGTGTGTATTTATCATTCTCTATGGGGTTTAATTAAATGCTTGGAAGGAAAGTGAAAAGAAAAAAGTGAAGGACTGAGAATTAGTAGTGCATTTTAGCCTTCAAATCATTTGGATGATATCCTTAGAGAGGGGAAGAAAATCTAGGATATGAAAATTTCTTGACATAGCAGAGTTAACGCACAAACAAGCCATTAAGTTATTGGCAAGAATTGCTTTCTAATTAAGCAACCGGGTTTGAACAAAAACCTGCAGCCACTGCGGCCCTCCAGGACTGTGATTGAGGACCCCTGATATAGATCAACAGAAAAAGACTCATTAATGTAAAAATAGATCTCCGTAAAGTGGTTTAAATAATTACAACTTAGAAACAGAAAATAATGAATCACATAAGTGTTCATCCCCTTCAAGTCAGTATTTAGTACAAGCAGAAGTTCAGTTTTTCTGCCTTCCTCTTAAGCTTTCCCCCCTTTCACGTGGGGTCGCAATGTTGGACCACCCTCTTCCACCCTCGTCTGTTGTACGGGTGCTCTCCCTTAGATCCCCTTTTGCCCAGTCCATCCACTTTCTCTTTGGTCATCCACTTCTCCTCCATCCTGATACCCCCAATACCTACGTATACTTCTCTTCTCATGACATGCTCGTACTACTTTAACCTTACTTTTTGTATTTTCTTTGAGACTTCCCCAACTTTAACTGTACCTCTGATTCTCCCATCCCTGATCTTATCAAGGTGTGTTACTCCACACGTCCATCTCAGCATCCTCATTTCTGTAGCATCCTTTTTAACCGCCCATGTTTCAGATCCATAAGACAATGCTGGTCCTACCACTGTTTTATATGCTTTACTCTTCTCTCTCGCACTAATTCTTTGATCACATAATACTCCCAATACATGTATCCAATTTTTCCAGCAAGATTGCATCCTATTGTTAAATCTAGCTCTCGCTCTTCATCCTTTGTTATGGGTTGTCACAATAAGCGAATCCAGACATCACAAAAAGGTTTGGGGCAGCCACCCGTATATTGTAATCCAGGCTGCAAAAGGTAGTTTTAGGTACCTTTTATCTAAGGTAGGTAAACAAAATAGCACTGGGTAGTTTACACTACTGAGTCCAAGACAGAACTGTTCAACAGAGGAAAGGGAGCGGCTTTTAATGGGAGTTGACCAGAAGTGATGTCACCCTCAGGGCCAGGACCAGAAGTGACTTCTTCTGGGCTTCGGAACTTGGCGGGACTTCCTGGGAAAGGTCTGCAGGGAACTTAGAGAGAGAGTCAGTGCACCCCTCCGCTCCCTGGTCGGATAAGTTGTTACGATTATATAAACCCTTTCGCTGCCTCCTACTCGCACGTGTGTGACTGGATGATCCCAGATGTTTGAACTTTCCACTCCTTTAAGCCTTCCTTCCTGAAGGTTAACTTCTCTATTGTGTTCTTTCCCTTAAATCTTTAATATTGTGTCTTTTTCTTACAAATCTTAACTCTTTCAGGGTGTATGTCGACTTTTGTCGAAATTCAGGGGCAGAGGACGGTAATCAGCTGTAAACTGTGACAGAACTCTCTTTAAAGTTAGCTTTGTTAATTTGACCGAGATTTCCTGCATGTGCATGAGTAGCCTAGAGCAAACAACCCCTTAAATGGCATTGACATCTGGTGAATTTCCAAAAACAAAATACTTTGTGGATGACATTTTACGTATGATATCACCGAGTCGGACTCTAAGTTGTCGGATTTTGATGTAAGTGATCTGGGGGTCACAAACGAAAGTGAAGGACCAACATAAGCTTATCGTGGTGCTGAACATGTCCGTTTGGCTAATGTACCTACACCATCGTTCACCTGGGAAGACCATCTCTGTGTGATATGATGTCAAGAGGTACAAACCAGATTGCGTCACACTGCTACAGCTGTGCGTATTGCTGCTGGTCACTGAGCTACCCCCCGCGCGGCCACGGCATGCAGCAAAAGATGTTTTATGCTGATTTATATGTGAAACCATTGCTGTGTGTGCTGTTCAGAAAACTGGAACAAATATTCAACCCTCAAAGAGTTAAGCCCTCTCACCCTCCATAGCTCAGTTCCACTGCTCCAGTTTCCTTTTCCACAAGATTCTTAGATGCCACATTACATGCTGTCATTTGCAAGTAGCATGCATCATGGGGAGTGATCAACTGCTCCCCTAGCTCTAACATCCATAGCTGGAGTATTGATGATCCTTGATGTAACCCAACCTTCAACGTAAAGCCATGTGCTATTCCTACACTGCTTCTCACTCATGTGTAGGCCCCCTTCGTACATATTCTCAACTGTTCTTGCATACTTCTCCTGACCTCTCTCTCATACATCGCCACATTTCTTACCAGGATATACCTTCTCTAAATCTGTAAGTACTAGGAGTAATTGTTTTCTATCTCTCTCTACATTTTTCCATAATCTGCCTTATAGCAAATATTACATCCATTGTACCTTTTACTCTTGTGATGCTCTGGGTTCCCCGCAGCCTTGGCATCTTCTTGAACTCAGCTCTTCGATAATCATGACTACTGTGGACTGGTACAGTGTGGGCACACAACAACAGGATTGGTGTAAAATAGTTCAGTGTAAGTCTTTAATAAAGAAATAATCCATAAAGCAGTGTCTTTTGTGGAGGTTAAAGTCCATGCATACTGTAAATGAAGCCAACAGGCAGGTTCAATTCAAGAATAAACACACAAGTTAGAATTAGCTATTTTCTTTTCCTTCATCTAACGCTTGAGCCTCCAGCGCATCTCTCTCAAACTAGTCCTGTCTCCTCTGCCTGGCAGGCTGAGACGCCGGTGAGTGAGGGCAACATTCTTTGGCTCTTGTCCCCACCACCATCTCCTTGGTGTACCTGAGGACCATCCGAGCCCTGATCCCCTGTCCCACCACAGTCTCTTGGAATCCATTGAACCACAAGCAGAGCTATTGGCCTCTCCTTCTCTTTTACTGATGCTCAGCCGCAGCGGGCCTCCCATTGCTCTGCATGGGGCTTCTCTGACTGTCTTGCCCCCCCCTTTCCCCTCCACTGGTTCCACTTTGATCCTGACATTCTCATTTGTGTCTTCATCTTGGTTTTGACCTCCAACTTCATCTTAATTTTTAGCTCCTTCTTTTTCGCTCGACTGTGTCCCTTTGCTCTTGTTGTCAGACCCCTACCCTTCACACACACAGATAACCCATGGAAACTTGATGATGGACAGCTGTGCTAACCGCTGTTGTGCACATTGCACGCAAAATTAGCAAATTCCCTTGTCAGGACCTCTGTGGCCGCACAGCTTTTGTCCTGCACACCTACACTGACGGGGTCTAAGCTGTTTTTTCTAAAAAATCTGCACTGCTACGGACCCCTAATGCACTTTACCACATAAATCCAAACCGATCTTCCTGTATCGTCATCTCTGTTCTCACTTCTGTATCGTCATCCTTTTAACACAAACGCAGCGCAGTTTATGTTGCCAAAAAATGAGGTGCATTCACTTTTGATATCCTTCCTCTGATCTGATTTGCTGACCTTGGGCCCTACACTTTTGTCCACCTTATTTCTGACTTGAATGGCAAATGAATGAAGCCAGAAACAAGTAGAGTTGTCAAGTTGAGATCAGCCATTTCTGGTCAAATAGTATTGTTACAGGTAAACACAATGGTGGTTAGAAATAAGAATCAGAAAACTTTATTAATCCCAAAGGAGATTACTTATGTTACAACTTAACAACAGACAAGGGACATGTTACACTAAGAGAAAGTACAAAGTAATCATGTAAATATAAGTAAAGTATAATAAATGTAAGTATCAAACTAGAGTGCAGAGTGATAGATAGATAGATACTTTATTAATCCCAAGGGGAAATTCACATTCTCCAGCAGTGTTGCACCTTGTTAATATTACACATTTTGAGAACAAATAAGGTTATTCTCTTGTGAAGAGAAGACAATTTATTGCACAAGAACAGATAGTATGTTGCACATTTCAAGTACTTGAAAAAATGTATGTGGATATCCAATAAAGAAGAAGGGTAATAGGTTAAAGTGTGGGTGAGTGATGGGAAAAGGAGTTCTAGAGTCTGATGGCTGTGGGGAGGAAGGATTTCCTGTGACGTTCAGTGAAGCACTTGGTGCTAGTCAGTCTACTGCTGAAAACGCTCCTTTGTCCAGCCACAACACTGTGAAGTGGGTGATTAGCATTTTCAATAATAGACCAAAGCCTAGACAACATTCTCTGATCTGCCACAGTTTCCAAGCTGTCCAGTTTCTCTCCTACCACAGAGGAAGCCTTCTGAATTAGGCAAATGTACAAAATTGTATATCTCTCGATGCATGCTCAATAATCCAGGTAAGGAAATTCTAGAAAGTTGATTCAGTTCATCAGGACATAGTTCTTTTCCAGAGAGATACGTTACATCACTCATCCAAGTGACTTCCTCAGTCTCAGTTGACTGTAGGTTTCTCCAACCTTATAACCAGTACCTTTGCATAATGACCAAAACTAGCACCATTGACTAACAGTGGGCCGTGTGATCAATGATACGCAAATTGTCCATTGCTCAATGGCCAGGTGTACCATTCACAGAGAGTTGGGGCATGGCTACAATCACAGTATTGTAAGATTCTGAAAGAATATGCAGTTAAGTGCCAAGGGGATTGCCGTGAATTATACATTGGGGAAACCAAACAACCACTGGCGAAGCGGATGGCACAACACAGAAGAACTACCTCGTCAGGCCAGGACTCCGCAGTCTATTTACACCTACAGGACAGCGGTCACTCTTTCAGTGATGAAGATGTGCACATCCTGGATAGGGAGGAATGCTGGTTTGAGCAAGGAGTCAAGGAGGCCATTTACGTGAAAAAGGAACGACCATCTCTGAACCGAGGAGGGGGCCTAAGGGTACATCTTTCACCATCTTACAATGCTGGGATTGCAGCCATGCCCCAGCTCTCTGTCAATGGTACTCATGGCCATTGAGCAATGGACAATTTGCATATCATTGATCACACGGCCCATTGTTAGTCAATGGTGCTAGTTTCGGCCATTATGCGAAGGTAATGTTTATAAGGTTGGAGAAACCTGCAGTCAACTGAGACTGAGGAAGTCACTTGGATGAGTGATGAAACGTATCTCCCTGGAAAAGAACTATGTGGAGATGAACTGAATCAACTTTCTAGAAAATTGTGTATCAGTAGAGATGATCAGTTGTAGCAAGACATTACTTTGGTTGTCTATTTTTGATTTTAATGTTAAGATTATTTTTTTTAGGTTCAAGTCAGCAAAGTATTAACACACAGCAACAGCAGGATATGCTTGACAGTGATAAGGTAAGAGGAGAAATTGTTTTGGTATTTTGTTCATAATACTCCACCCAGAGATTCCAATTCTTCTTCTGTTGCTTATCCTGTGTTGTTTGTAGTGATGGCTGAGAAACATTTTTAGTCTCATGCTTTCATGGACGTTGGAAATGGCAAAGTTTATGATACAGTTGGTTTTATTTGTGGCCGGCATTGAAGGAAATCAAACAATATTACAACATCCATGAAAACAAACCTCAAGCCACGCACTTTATTTACAGTTAAGTCAATTGTATGCTCACAACATCCAAAGCACATTCATTTTTTTTTGGTAAAAATAAATACTTCCTGGAAAAAGAGAGCAGTGCTGAAAAGTGAAGTGTGTTCAAGCAAGTTGAAAAAAGATGACCCATAATTTAAAAGGCCACACAGCAGTGAAGATCTGGATTTACAATACCTTAACATGAGTAAAGTTCACTCTGTCGGGTGACCTAAATGTAGAAAAGGAAATCAGAGTTGGTAGGAAGCCCCATTACTAGCTGACAAATTTAGGATGTAGAGAAATCTTCAACTTTCACAGTCCTCCGTGGCTAAATTTTCTCATCCACATTTTAGAAATACCCATCACTTAGTTCATCTTAGATTCTCGGTGGCTTGGTGGTTGAGTCATTAGCACTGCTCCTTTACAAACAGCATTGGTGTGTGTGTGTGTGTGGAGTATGCATGTTCAGTTATCTTTGTCTCAGATGATGATGATGATGTTGAAAAGACATAAGAGAACAAAAAAGCATACTTTTCTTAGGAGAAGTAATGGCAATGTGAGTTTGGACCTGTCACACCTTTTTTAAAACTCTCGCCATCTAGAGTTTTCTGAACAATTCTATGCTAGAATCCATTTTAAACAAGAGAGACAAGATACAAGCATGCGATTTAAACCAATAACTTGTCTCTGAATGTAGACAAAACAAAGGAGATGATTGTTGACTTTAGGAAGACTAAGAGTGACCATCTGCCACTGAACATTGACAGCTCAACTGTGGAGGTCGTCAATAGGACCAAATTCCTTGGTGTTCACCTGGCAGAGAAGCTCACCTGGTCCCACAATACCCACTCTTTAGCCAAGAAAGCCCAGCAGCGGCTCTACTTCCTGCGTAGGCTGAGGAAAGCCCATCTTACACCAGCTATTCCAACAACATTCTACAGAGGAACCATAGAGAGCATCCTGAGCAACTGCATCACTGTCTGGTTTGGAAATTGCACGGTCAGGGATCGCAGAGCCCTACAACAGATAGTGAAGACAGCTGAAAAGATCATCGGTGTCTCTCTTCCCTCCATCATGGACATTTACACCACACTCTGCATCCGCAAAGCCACCAGCATTGTGAATGACCCAACACACCCTTCAAATTCACTGTTCAAACTCCTGCCATTGAGAAAAAGGTACCGAAGCATTCGGGCCCTCACCACCAGAATGTGTAACAGTTTCTTTCCCCAAACAGACACCTGAACACTCATGGACCGGACTGATATCTAATATATGTGTTCTGTTCTGCAGTGTTGCACATCTTTGCATATTTGACTCACATGCACCTTGTTATATATTATTCAATAAGTATTACTAATTTATTTTAATGTATACATTATCAGTTTAACAATAACGTGTAAACATTGAACATCCATCCATCCATCCATTTTCCAACCCGCTGAATCCGAACACAGGGTCACGGTGGTCTGCTGGAGCCAATCCCAGCCAACACAGGGCACAAGGCAGGGAACCAATCCTGGGCAGGGTGCCAACTCACCGCAGAACATTGAACATGCCATTTAAATATAAAGATGTAATGGGAACATTAAGCTGCTACGTCCCTGTCGTGTTCCTGGTAATACACTTAATTTTATGATCTATTTTTTTTTATTTCCACCATCATTGTCAGAATTAAATATGGCTAAATGTAGTTTTATAGCAATTCATTAAAATAAATATTATATAATACTAACACTTCTACTTTCTATGTTTTTAGGTGACTATAACTCTTTTTTCTTTGTAGATAGATAGATAGATGGATAGATACTTTATTAATCCCCAAGGGGAAATTCACACATAATTGTACATAACCTGTACACTGCATATGTAATCATAAAAAAAATTCCACCACTGTTTTCGACCTCCATAAGTGCGAAAATATCATTTTAATATAAAGTTTGATTATAAGTAAGAGATAAATGATTGTGTGTCAATATTATCAATTTGTTATGATGAGAAACAAAGAGATATGATATTTGAGAAATACTGCGCAGTTGGAAGTAGTTCTGATAACCTTTCCCTCTATCTTAGTATACAAGAAAGTCGAGGGGAGCACAATATCGATTTTTTTTTTTTTTTTTTAATGTTGTTTTTACCCTGCTACACTGCTTCATTAGTAAGCAAATAAGAAAACAGTGAGGTGTGGTAGGGATTAACTTGTCTTGTTCATATTTAAGCTCCTAAAGGAAGACCATTTTTTTAGACTTGCTTAAACATAACAGAGTATCGTTAAGTACTTCGAGCCAATTAATTTTTCAGCAGAGGTGTGTCATGAAACGCTGCAGGGGCTGCTCAACACCAATGGCAATATGCCTCTATAGCGCCTCACTATGGCTGTGACTGCTCTTATGTTTAGCTAGGTCAGATGTATTTCCTTTCTTTGTAGTAACGCTGGGATTACATGATGGTGCATTGGTAGCACTGCTGCCTTTCTACAGGGTGGCTGGGGTTCATGTCCCGGAACCTCCTTGCATGGAGTTTGCATTTTGTCCCCATGAGTTTCTTCTGGGTACTCTGGATTCCTTCCACTGTCTGAAAACATGCAGGTTAGGTGGATTGGTGATGTTCAGTTGGCCTGTGTGTGTGTGTCTCTGTGTTCATCCTGAGATAGACAGGCTGCCTGTCCAGGATTATTCATGCCGTGTGTCTAATGCTTGCTAGGGTAGGCTCCAGCTTGCCTGTGTCACTGCTCAGGTTATAGCAGGGTTTAAAAATGGACGGCTGTAGTAATTCTGGTGTGTATTTAAAGGGGGTTCTTTCTGGTTGTTATCTACTGTATATACAGTAGAACCTCTGGTCACGAACGTTTCTGAACACGTACAAATCTTGTGCAATAAATTGTCTTCTCTTCACAAGAGAATAACCTTATTTGTTCTCAAAATGTGTAATATTAACAAGGTGCAACACTGCTGGAGAATGTGAAGTTCCCCTTGGGATTAATAAAGTATCTATCTATCTATCTATCTATCTATCTATCTATCTATCTATCTATCTATCTATCTATCTATCTATCTATCTATCTATCTATCTATCTATCTATCTATCTATCTATCTATCTATCACTCTGCACTCTAGTTTGATACTTACATTTATTATACTTTACTTATATTTACATGATTACTTTGTACTTTCTCTTAGTGTAACATGTCCCTTGTCTGTTGTTAAGTTGTAACATAAGTAATCTCCTTTGGGATTAATAAAGTTTTCTGATTCTTATTTCTAACCACCATTGTGTTTACCTGTAACAATACTATTTGACCAGAAATGGCTGATCTCAACTTGACAACTCTACTTGTTTCTGGCTTCATTCATTTGCCATTCAAGTCAGAAATAAGGTGGACAAAAGTGTAGGGCCCGAGGTCTTTATGTTATGTGTCGTGGATTTTTCATTGTCCTGTGTTTTAGTAGCACCATGGTCCTGGAGGAACGTCGTTTCGTTTCACTGTATGCTGTACTACTCTATATGGATGAAATGACAATAAATACTCTTGAATCTTGAAACGTAATACCTAGTTTCACAAATATTTCTTAGAAAAGAAACCTCAATGGCCTCTTTTTAGTGCAGAAAAGAAAAAAAAAAAAAAAAAAAATCAATTACCATATATGAATTGCCTATGAATTAGGATGGCAGCATTAATGTTTAAAGTCAATGTAAACTGCCTTTTAAATCCTGAATTTACTTTTCATATACAAGGATGCAGATTGCACTGTCTTTATTTGCCCAATATTTGAAAAAAGAAATTTAAATTGGAGTGTCCAAGAGAACCTTGAGCAGTGCAGCATAAAATCAGCGATTGAAAGTTTTGTTGTTACTTTCCTCATACACGTAGTATAGGAATCGTGAAAAAATTTGACCGAGATTTTGATGAATCTTGATGTTTTAGACCTTCCTGGGTCTGAAAATACAATTTTTGAAATTCTGTCCGTCTGTGTGTTGTGAAAGAAAAATTAACGGCTTGTAAGCTACTTAGGGTTAATAGCTGACAAAGCCAGTTTGCTATAACGGCAGGTTATTCATACAGGCGTCTGTCATAAGATAGGGTGCAGTAAGCTGACCCAGGACAATTTCCACTTTCTTAGGAATGCGTCTATTTGACACAAGAGAGCTGACCTTTCCTTCTTTAGGGTCTATCTGACAAGTAAAAAAAATATAAGAATAGATGGCCCATTAGCATACTTAAATAAAATGCTTAAGTAAACGATACTATGTTTATTGTTAAGAAATAAGGGGAAGGGGGAGGAAGAAGAAAATATAAAAAGCCAATAGGAAAAAAAAATGGAATTTTGTTCTTCTGCCTTGCAACGTAGACTCCAGATACTCTCATCTGTGACTGAATAAAAATCGAATTGATTGAACTTGTCCTGTCTTCCTCGGGGTGTTTTTTCTTCCACAGTGTAAACACGATAACTCGAAAACCTTTTGCCCTCAGTCACTGAGATTTTGCACAGCTGCTTTATATCAAAAGTAAGGAATCCTATCAATTTTTGGGCCACTTAAAAAGGTACTTTAACTGAATACTTTTGCGAATTTTCAAGTGAATTCTGGCTATAATTACAGATGCAGTAGATGATTCAAATGTTGTATAGATATTTATAAGGACAAAAAGCAAACAGAAAAGACATTTGACAAAAATTACTCAACAGGAAGTAGTATTTTATTTAAACAACCATCCACATTTTTTGTATCATGAAAATATAAATATGTACACAATATTAAAAAAATGGTGATTCAATACAACGCATATTCTTTCAATAAGTATTACTAATTTATTTTAATGTATACATTATCAGTTTAACAATAACGTGTAAACATTGAACATCCATCCATCCATCCATCCATTTTCCAACCCGCTGAATCCGAACACAGGGTCACGGTGGTCTGCTGGAGCCAATCCCAGCCAACACAGGGCACAAGGCAGGGAACCAATCCTGGGCAGGGTGCCAACCCACCGCAGAACATTGAACATGCCATTTAAATATAAAGATGTAATGGGAACATTAAGCTGCTACGTCCCTGTCGTGTTCCTGGTAATACACTTAATTTTATGATCTATTTTTTTTTATTTCCACCATCATTGTCAGAATTAAATATGGCTAAATGTAGTTTTATAGCAATTCATTAAAATAAATATTATATAATACTAACACTTCTACTTTCTATGTTTTTAGGTGACTATAACTCTTTTTTCTTTGTAGATAGATAGATAGATGGATAGATACTTTATTAATCCCCAAGGGGAAATTCACACATAATTGTACATAACCTGTACACTGCATATGTAATCATAAAAAAAATTCCACCACTGTTTTCGACCTCCATAAGTGCGAAAATATCATTTTAATATAAAGTTTGATTATAAGTAAGAGATAAATGATTGTGTGTCAATATTATCAATTTGTTATGATGAGAAACAAAGAGATATGATATTTGAGAAATACTGCGCAGTTGGAAGTAGTTCTGATGACCTTTCCCTCTATCTTAGTATACAAGAAAGTCGAGGGGAGCACAATATCGATTTTTTTTTTTTTTTTTTAATGTTGTTTTTACCCTGCTACACTGCTTCATTAGTAAGCAAATAAGAAAACAGTGAGGTGTGGTAGGGATTAACTTGTCTTGTTCATATTTAAGCTCCTAAAGGAAGACCATTTTTTTAGACTTGCTTAAACATAACAGAGTATCGTTAAGTACTTCGAGCCAATTAATTTTTCAGCAGAGGTGTGTCATGAAACGCTGCAGGGGCTGCTCAACACCAATGGCAATATGCCTCTATAGCGCCTCACTGTGGCTGTGACTGCTCTTATGTTTAGCTAGGTCAGATGTATTTCCTTTCTTTGTAGTAACGCTGGGATTACATGATGGTGCATTGGTAGCACTGCTGCCTTTCTACAGGGTGGCTGGGGTTCATGTCCCGGAACCTCCTTGCATGGAGTTTGCATTTTGTCCCCATGAGTTTCTTCTGGGTACTCTGGATTCCTTCCACTGTCTGAAAACATGCAGGTTAGGTGGATTGGTGATGTTCAGTTGGCCTGTGTGTGTGAGTCTCTGTGTTCATCCTGAGATAGACAGGCTGCCTGTCCAGGATTATTCATGCCGTGTGTCTAATGCTTGCTAGGGTAGGCTCCAGCTTGCCTGTGTCACTGCTCAGGTTATAGCAGGGTTAAAAAATGGACGGCTGTAGTAATTCTGGTGTGTATTTAAAGGGGGTTCTTTCTGGTTGTTATCTACTGTATATACAGTAGAACCTCTGGTCACGAACGTTTCTGAACACGTACAAATCAGATTATGGTCAAAAAGTTTGCCAAAATTTTGCATCTGTTCACAACCACACGCTCTGGTGGCGAACAAAAACAATGGCGGCCAGTTTCCCTACGCGCATTCCAATTTTCTTTTGTTTGCGTATACTTGGCCTAACAAAGCAGCTGATGTTGCAAAAGGAGTTACAGTGTTAACCAAGCAGTGCTGGAAGAGGTGGAAAAACTGTTGCTAGTGTGGTTGAATGAGAAGCAACTTGCAGGGGATATCGTAAGCGAGGCGATCATATGCGAGAAAGCCAGGAAGATTCATGGCAATTTGCTGAAAAAAAATCCTTCTTTGAGTGGCGAAGGTGAGGAATTTAAAGCCAGTAGAGGATGGTTTGAAAAGTATCACAAGAGAAGTGGCATTTAATTTTTTTCCCTGTGCTTTAAACTCATTAAAAAAAAGTGTTTACAGCAAGCGGTTCGTAAGGGTCTAGTGCAAACTCTTACCATGTTAGTTTTCTCTGTTGTTCAAGGTTTTCTCAGTGTTATTCAATGTTTTTACATTTAGTTTACTATTACACTGTGCATTCTATGGTATAATTAACTATTTTTGTGCATAAAATATATATATATATATATATATATATATATATATATATATATATATATATTTATATACAGTTCGTACGGTCTGGAACGGATTAATTGTGTTTACATACAATCTTATGGGGAAATTACGTTTGGGTCGCGACCAAATCGGGTTGCGTCCAGAGTTTTAAAACGAATTATGGTCATGACCAGAGGTACCACTGTATATATACAATCCTAAGCCTAAAAGTGCAACGATTTTATGTGACTTTTTTGTCACACTTTAAATCGGGCTTATTTTAAAGCCTACATATATATGTTTAATATCCTTCTTTTCAGAATTTATCGAACTTTAATGTGATTTTGTTAGATTTTCAGATTCTTATTCTGTTTTTAAATTATAAACTAAAAAGTATCATTTGTGCCGAGAGATTTAACCAGGCCCGGGGCCAGAAATAAAAGACAAAGAGTAGGACAGCTGCTCTACAGGCTTTTAAATGTTTGAAGCGCCGCATGAGATGCAGATCACACGGCACGGTACCCGCAGCAGCAACCGTAGCAATCCAGCAGCAAATCGAGCAAAGAGGAGGTAAAAGAAAAACAATTTGTTTCCCATTGTGTTACCGTTTAAGAGGGGATTTCGGAGGAGCGACTGCATCTCCTTGCGGTGCATTCAGCCCCCTTCTTCACAACATGAGCAGCAGAGACGTGAAGTGGCTGTCGCGTAGCGCAAAAAAGGGAGTGTTGGTGAGCGAAGCGAGCAGGGGGTAAGCCTCCTAGTAATATTTACTTTTTTGTCCGAAAGGGAAACTTTCCCTTTTTAAAGAAGTTCCATAAATAATTGAAGAGCTGTTTGTCTGTCTATAGATTGATAGATTGCTCCTGAAAAGGAGCAGAAATTATTTCATAGCAAAGGTAATTGTGTGCATTATAAATATGTAATCTGACTCGTTTAGTGCATGGTCCTATTAGCGTTAATGTTTTCTTAGAAGACAAATTCTTTTTTAAGCATATAGATATATAAACTGATTTTTTTACTTACAGTCTCTCTTATATTTAAACACACAGCCAATGAAGATTGAAAATCCTTACAAAGAGCCACCTAAGAAGTGCACACTGTGTGGCATACCAGTAGATTACAAAAATGTGCAGGTAAGTACTTGGAGTATGAACACATTGCTAAGGAATAACCGCCTGTGGTTAGAAAACTGAAGTCAATGTTGACAACCAACCCACAAATACAGTATATGGAGATAGATGGGGAGAAAGATACCACAAGAGTGCACCCCGTAAAACAATAATTTATTTCTTCTATAGCCCAAAATCACACAAGGAATGCTTCAATTGGCTTTAACAGGCCCTGCTTTTTGACAAGCCCCCAGTCTTCACTCCTTAAGCAGACAAGAACCCTCCCCCTCAATAAAAAAAAAAACCCTTGTAGGGAAAAAAAAAAATGGAAGAAATCTTGGGAAGGGCAATTCAGATAGAGACTGGGGTAAATACAACATGCAAAACAGAACACAAATAATCCTCTTCCTCAGTCTATCATGGCCACCTCAGCCTGAACCGTTGACACAAGGCAGGATGGATCCCTGCTTTCATGTTGTTGATGCCAAATTCTGACCACACAAACCGAATGTCACAGCAGAAATCATGACTCAGCAGACCAGGCAACGGTTTTCCAGTCTTTTATTGTCCAATTTTGGTGAGCCCGTGTGAATTGTAGCCTCAGTTGCCAGTTCTTAGCTGAAAGGAGTGTCACCCGATGTAGTCTCCTGCTGCTGTACCCCACCTGCTTCAAGGTCCGACGTGTTGTGTGTCCAGAGATGCTCTTCTGCACATCTCACTTGTAACGAGTGCTTATTTGAGTTCTTTTTGCCTTTCTGTCAGCTCAGACCAGTCTGGCCATTCTCCTCTGACCTCTGGCATCCACAAGGCATTTCCGTTCACTGATATTTTCCCTTTTTTGGACCATTCTCTGTAAACCCTAGAGATGGTTGTGTGTGAAAACCCTCAGTAGATCAGCACTTTCTGAAATACTCAGAGCAGCCCGTCTGGCACCAACAACCATTACATGTTCAAATCAGTCACTTAAATCACCTTTTCTTCCCCATTCTGGTGCACAGCTTGAACTTCAGACATTTACCTGAATTACAATATGTCATTGAACAGTAAATTACGTACCTAGATATGACCACTCAGGAAGATTTCATCTAAATAAAACAAATCTAGTAGTATATTTGGAATTACATGCAACACATTCTTTATGCAAGCTAGTATTTACAGCAGGGGTGTTGAGCATAATTAGTAGACAGATAAAATAATGGCTTGTTTTCATATTAGCCATTTCTTACATTAGAAATTAGAAAGTCCAGCTAATGAAACACACATTTTCAATTTAGTTTGTTAAACTTATTATTGGACCACCAAGTTTTATGTCATTCTCAATAAAGGAAAATCAACAATCGTAAATATTCCTGTCAAGGCTAAAAAAGAGACATATAATGAAGTAACATGTTATACTAACAGCGTAACAGAATGGCTTCTGCTAAAGAGGGTTCAAAAATCATCTGGAGTCCCTCTGAATATTATTAGAATATTCTATTCAGACGAAAGAATGAAGAGGTTGTAAGGCGACTTTAAAAGTGTATTAAAAACGCAATCAGTATTTCAGGATGTGTGGAGATCACATTTTAAGGTCTCTTTACCTTACCTTACCAGTATCTTATATGATTATTTTAGATTTTTCACTGTGGTTATATTACAAAACAAGAAAGAATAATAAAAAATATTTCACTTATTTGTCCAACTATGGGTTCAGTTTTGTTATTTATTATCTTTATACTGAGGCTTGCAAGCTATTTATGATTAAATCGCAGCTATGAAATTCACCTTACAATTTTACTGTGTGATCACCAGGTGGCACCCAAAACACCAGACACAATTTCAGGTAAAATAAAATGAGAAGTCAGAAAAAAATGACACCTTTTATTGGCTAACTGAACAGATTACAATATTTAAGATTTCGAGGCAACTCAGGTATTCCTGAAGAAGGGGCCTAAGCTACCTTGAAAGCCTGCATATTGTAATCTGTTAAGCTAGCCAATAAAAGGTGGCATTTTGGACTTCTCATTGCAACCATTATGGCTAACACAGGACAACATCCTACTACTACAGGTAAAATAAAGGGCAGTTTATTATCAGTCCAGCACAGCAAATAACACACAGTCACCTTAATAATAATAGTAATAATACATTTTATTTATATAGTGTCTTTCCCATGCTCAAGGCGCTTCACAGAGTCTCTCTCCTTTTGTCTTTTTCCATCACTACTCCACTAATGTTTCCTGCTGCCTCCTGACAATGACTCCCTGGTGCTGATGAGTTGGGGTCTTTTATGGCATGCCTGGGAATACTTCCAGGGTCAAAGCTTTGCACATCAGAAGCACTTCCAGGTCAGGTGGAAGTTCCTCAAAGTATGGACAGTGCTTCCAAGCAGATCACCCTGGCGGCAGCCAAGTACCCCAACAGGGCTACCTCTCAGGACTACAACTCCCAGTATGCCCTGCGAGTTACAAATAGGAGTTCCACCAGAGAGATGCTGCAGCCCTATACAGTTAGGTCCATAAATATTTGGACAGACATTTTTCTAATTTTGGTTCTGTACATTACCACAATGAATTTTAAATGAAACAACTCAGATGCAATTGAAGTGCAGACTTTCAGCTTTAATTCAGTGGGGTGAACAAAACGATTGCATAAAAATGTGAGGCAACTAAAGCATTTTTTTTAACACAATCCCTTCTTGCCTGAAGAAGGGGCCTGAGTTGCCTCGAAAGCTTGCATATTGTAATCTTTTTAGTTAGCCAATAAAAGGTGTCATTTTGCTTGCCTTTTCTCTACTTTCAGGGGCTCAAAAATAATTGGACAAATTAAATAACTGGAAATCAAATGTTCATTTCTAATACTTGGTTGAAAACCCTTTGCTGGCAATGACAGCCTGAAGTCTTGAACTCCTGGACATCACCAGATGTTGGGTTTCCTCCTTTTTAATGCTCTGCCAGGCCTTTACTGCAGCGGCTTTCAGTTGCTGTTTGTTTGTGGGCCTTTCTGTCTGAAGTTTAGTCTTCAACAAGTGAAATGCCTGCTCAATTGGGTTAAGATCAGGTGACTGACTTGGCCATTCAAGAATTTTCCACTTCTTTGCTTTAATAAACTCCTGGGTTGCTTTGGCTATATGTTTTGGGTCATTGTCCATCTGTATCATGAAACGCCGCCCAATCAATTTGACTGCATTTAGCTGGATTTGAGCAGACAGTAAGTCTCTGAACACCTCAGAATTCATTCGGCTACTTCTGTCCTTTGTCACATCATTAATAAACACGAGTGTCCCAGTGCCACTGGCAGCCATGCACGCCCAAGCCATCACACTGCCTCCACCGTGTTTTACAGATGATGTGCTATGCTTTGGATAATGAGCTGTTCCACGCCTTCTCCATACTTTTTTCTTGCCATCATTCTGGTAGAGGTTGATCTTGGTTTCATATGTCCAAAGAATGTTTTTCCAGAACTGTGCTGACTTTTATAGATGTTCTTTAGCAAAGTCCAATCTAGCCTTTCTATTCTTGAGGCTTATGAGTTGCTTGCACCTTGCAGTGCACCCTCCGTATTTACTTTCATGCAGTCTTCTCTTTATGGTAGACTAGGATATCGATACGCCTACCCCCTGGAGAGTGTTGTTCACTTGGTTGGCTGTTGTGAAGGGGTTTCTCTTCACCAAGGAAATGATTCTGCGATCATCCACCACTGTTGTCTTCCGTGGACGTCCAGGTCTTTTTACGTTGCTGAGTTCACCAGTGCTTGCTTTCTTTCTCAGGATGTACCAAACTGTAGATTTTGCCACTCGTAATATTGTAGCAATTTCTCAGATGGGTTTTTTCTGTTTTCGCAGCTTAAGGATGTCTTCTTTCACCTGCATGGAGAGCTCCTTTGACCGCATGTTGTTTGTTCACAGCAAATTCTTCCACATGCAAGCACCACACCTCAAATCAACTCCAGGCCTTTTATCTGCTTAATTGATGACATAACGACGGACTTGATCACACCTGTCCATGAAATAGCCTTTGAGTCAATTGTCCAATTACTTTTGAGCCCCTGAAATGAAGGGATTGTGTTAAAAAAAAATGCTTTAGTTGCCTCACATTTTTATGCAATCGTTTTGTTCACCCCACTGAATTAAAGCTGAAAGTCTGCACTTCAACTGCATCGGAGTTGTTTCATTTAAAATTCATTGTGGTAATGTACAGAACCAAAATTAGAAAAAAGTTGTCTCTGTCCAAATATTTATGGACCTAACTGTATATAGTGGGGAATGCATAGCCTCACTCAGTTCTTCCATTATGGCCTCCCGAATGGGAAAATTACCAGCAACCTACCCGGCTGGGATGCCTGTTCATCCACTCCGACACTTGCACCTGTTAGACTGGTGGTGACAAAGAGTACACCAGATGTGCAGTCACAGTGACTCCAGAATCTAAAGCAATGCCAAGCCAATGAAAAGTGTCCTCTGCACTTTTTAAGAAATTGTTTGGAGTGAAAATCTGCAGTGTGGACCACATAATTATTATATTTATTAGATGTTAGCAGTACTTTAAAAGAAAATGATGTGTATTGCATTATTGTATTTGTAACTGAGTAAGCATTCTATCTGTTAGCAAGTATATTATCAATGCATTTCTTTTTTCATGCAGCTTCTTTCTCAGTTTATTTCACCACACACAGGAAGAATATATGGCAGACATATAACAGGTAAGGCAATTCTACCTTATTTTCTCTTCTTTAGAGCATACAGTTTTATGAATGTTTTTTCAGTACCTTTGCATGTGTTTAATATTCTTTAAATAAAAATTAATTAAATAAAAATGCCTGTTTTGCTGTATGTTCAAGCAGTTCCAACAATAACTACAGAATGCCACGTATTATTTCTGGCTATTTTAGTATATACATTCACTGGCCACTTTATTAGGCACACTTCGCAACTACTGGGTTGGACCCCCTTTTGCCTTCAGAACTGCTGTAATTCTTCATGCCATTTACACAAGAAACTAGCCTTCTGTAGCATTTAGCACAAAATACACTCAGCAGCCACTTTATTAGGTATACCTTGCTAGTAGCGGGTTGGACCCCCTCTTGCCTTCAGAACTGCCTTCTTTGTGTGTTAATTCAACAAGGTGCTGGAAACATTCCTCAGGGATTTTGGTCCATATTGACATGATAGCATCACACAGTTACTGCAGATTTGTCAGCCACACGTCCATGATGCGAATCTCCCATCCCACCACATCCCAAAGGTGCTCTACTGGATTGAGATCTGCTGACTGTGGAGGCCATTTGAGTCAGGTGACCTCATTGTCATGTTCAAGAAACCAGTTTGAGATGATCTGAGCTTTGTGACATGGCGTGTTATCCTGCTGGAAGGAGCCATCAGAAGATGGGGACACTGCAGTCATCAAAGGCCAGACATGGTCAGCAACAATACCCAGGTTGGCTACAGCATTTTAACAATGCTCAGTTGGTACCAAGGGGCCCAAAGTGTGCCAAGAAAATATCCCCCACACCATTACACCACCACCACCAGCCTGAACTTTTGATACAAGGCAAGATTTGATTGTGACCTTAGCAGAAATCGACATTCGATTCAGAGATGCTTTTCTGCATACCTCGATTGTAACAAGTGCTTATTTGAGTTACTGTCGCCTTTCTATCAGCTCAGACCAGTTCAGCCATTCTCTTCTTACCTCTGGCATCAACAAGGCATTTACGCTCAATGGCTATTTTCCCTTTGTCAGACCATTCTCTGTAATATTAGAGATGGTTGTGTGTGAAAACCCAGTAGATTAGCAGTTTCTGAAATACTCAGAATAGCTTGTCTGGCACCAACAACCAGGCCACATTCAAATTTACATAAATTTCCCTTTCTGCTATAAAAATGGTGCCATAGTTCAGATGAGATGTAAAACTGAGGTCCTGACGCTCTGTGGTCTTAAAAGATCCCTAGGCATCCTTAAACTAAATCTTGAAACAGTCAAGTTAAAGTATACAATTCATGTATTCTCTTCTAGGTCTCTGTGGAAAAAAACAAAAAGAAATTTCAAAGGCTATCAAAAAATCACATTACATGGGTATGTAACCTTTTTTTATATATATATATATATATATATATATATATATATATATATATATATATATATATATAATATGATTTTTTTGGGGGGGGGAATTAAAAGGGATCCTGTCATTGATTTATTAACCCATCTTTAATTTCATGTTTTCATGCAGAATGGAAATAACAAAGGTCTGTGGTGACCAACGCTAAATAATGGCAAACATTATCAAAACCATCCATAAAAAAAAATCTGTTACTCGTGTCACATAATCCATGTCAAGTCATGCAGTCATGTGATCACATAACATCCCAAACACGAGTTTACTAAAATATCGGTAAATAAACACTCACAAATGAAAATGGAAATTGCTCCAATGCAGATTAGCACTTCAAATGTAGACTCGCCCTGCTGCTGTTCCGTTTTATGCAATTCTTGGCAAGAATGATGGGATCCCTGCTCTTGGAGGAGGTTCATTCAGCGGTTTTACTTTGTTGCAAAAAAACCAAATCACAGATATGACTCAAAACTAACAGCGGAACATACTGGCATTGTAAAACATACCTCAAAAAAAAATTATTGTAATTCATGGGACATTTTTTGTTCAGACCAAGCAGAGTAACAAATTAAGAAATCACTCAACAGTGAACAACGTTTATTTCTATAGCACATTTTCATACGAATGGTGTAGCTCAAAGTGCTTTACAATATAAATGATGGAATCAGCTGGTGATTTGCACTTCTAAAACAAATCCCTGCACAAGTCTGAATAGGCCAGCGAGTGCCTGCAGATCTTCACGAGTGTTGCACCAGGCTGAGAGCCGTCAGGATTATGAATCTTCTTCAAGAAAGTAAATTGCCGCCGAGTGTGGCAAAAGATGTTGGTTGTTTCCCAGTCAGCTGTGTCTAAAATTTGGAGCAAGTACAAACAAAATGGGAAAGCTGGAAAAGGGAAACATACAGGTAAGACCAAGCATCAGGACAGAAAACTCAAAGCAGTACGCCTGGGAAATAGAAAATGCACAACAAAAGAAATGAAAAACACACGGGCAGAAACGGGAGTCGATGTCTGTGACCAAACTGTAAGAAACCGTCTGAAGGATTGTGGATTTAAAGTGAAAGCCACTAGGAGGCGTACCGCCATCCTATTCCCCGACACAGACCGGCAGGACACAGGTTCAATTCAACACCCGTGTTTATTTATAATTAAAAGTGCACAAACCACCAACACCACACCAATATACAGTCCATCCGCCTCCACTCTTCCTCAGGTGTTGTCCACTCCTTCCTCCAGACTCTGGCCCCTCAATGGAGTGAGGCGGCTCCTCTTATTCAGGCCCTGGGAGTGTTCCAGGTGGCTCATGAGCATTACCCAGAATCACTCCCAGGTGCGCTGGAGGTCCTCTACAGAGCTCTGCAGCTCCCCTTGGTGGCCCCCACAGAACCCAACAGGGCTTCACCAAACTCCAGTTCCCAACATGCACCATGGGAATCTGTGGTGCCACGGCCACCCAGGAGGGCTGTTGCCCTCTAGTGTCCCCAGGGGAGACATTGCCTCATCAATGACCTTTCCTCTGGTCCTTCCACAATGCTGTCGTCCTGACCAGGTAGTGGCTGTGGCTGTCCTTTACAACAGACAGAAAAGCCAAACATATGAGATGTGATCAAAACGTACAGTGAATGTTGATTGCAGAGCACCATACAAGATCAGTGGCAAACAATTCAATGACATGTCCATCCTAGAGGCGAGTTTGTGACAAGTTTCAACTTGGTTGATAGCGTCAGTCGTTTGTGAGCCACTGTTGTGTGTTTTTCAAATTTGTCGTTAATAGCGGATATCGAGCAACACGTTAACAGGAAATGTTTAAAATTTCAAAAAGCTCAGGAAACCCATCAGATGTTAAAATCGGTTGATGGTGACACTGCACTGACAATAAAGGCTGTTTACAAGTGGTTTGATCGATTTCGTAATGGATCTGACTCGGTTGAAGACGAGAAAGGATCAGGACGTCTTTCAAGATCGATAATCCAGGAAAATGTTGAAACGGTTTCATTCTTTATCAAAACACTCCTTGTCACACATCCCTTTCTAGTACGACAATTTCTGTCGAATAAAAACTTTACGCTGTGTCCGCATCCTCCTTATTCACCGTGCGACTTCTGGCTGTTCCCTAAATTGAAAATGACCATGAAAGGCAAACAATTTCAATCCATTGAGGACATCCAGGCAGCCACGACAGCCCAACTAAAGACCCTCTCGAAAGAAAATGTCCAGAACTGCTTCACAAAGTGGCAGGAGCGTTGGGAGACATGCATTTGAAGTGGAGGAGAGTGTTCTGAGGGTGACTAGTAGTTGGAAATCTTTTACTGCAATAAACGTTTTTTTTTTTAAAATATTCACCGTATTTTTGGATCACACCTCGTAACGCATCATTAAGAGCTAAACAGAAGAAAACAGTGGACTAAAGAGAAGCAGTCATGGCCTGTGAACGATTGGATGAAAGTAATACAGATAGTTGTCGATTTACGACCTATGAATCTTACGACCGTTTGACTTTCGACTGCTGCCACGTATCACAGGCAGATAAGTTTTTGCCACACCAGCTCCGTATGCCATGACTCATTCATCTCAATCTCAGTTTATTACCTGCAGCAGTTTCGACTACGTTCAGTTACATTTTAATTACAGGAAAAAAAGGCAATTGACCTCGACACAAAAATGGTGATCAAGCAGTATGAGGGAGGAAAGAAAGCAAATGCGGCCACATGTGACTTGACGTTATGCCATTGTAACGGGTGTTCACCGCACCGTACACGTCATGCTGCTGTGCTCTGGCTCTTAATCGCTTCTGCGTTGTGACTTACGATGTGCCGCTTCATGCAGACCGCCACTAACTACACTGAACTCCTTTATCTATTAATGTTTATTATTAAAAAGCTTAAATTTTAAAAAAGAAAACTCACGAGTACTCGTACTCTGCTGGTACAATTCCTCCTCCCACAGTTAACACCGTAAACACACACTGGGAGAGGCTCACTCTGAAAACATTACATAACATGGACAAAGAAAGAATTCGTGAAGCTGTTCGGCACCCATGCGAGTAAGTGTAATAGTGAAACAAAATTATAATAAATAATTTGCAAAACAAAATACAGAAAATGTACACAATGTGCTAAGACTAATGATAAAAAAAAGGATATAAAATAAAGAATATGACTTAAGGGACTTATTATACAGTGCTGTACATACAGTCAGGTTTGATCACCTATACCAGTCTGTCTTACGTCCAGATTGACTTACGACTGGTCCATCGGAACTGAACGTGGCTGTATGTCGATGACTTCCTGTAATCAGTGATGAATCACAAATCTGCATTGGCTAAGGAGATGATGCTGGAACTCTTGTTTGGTGCCGTTGCAATGAAACATCTAAAGATGAGTGCCTGAAGAAAACAAGCACATTTCCACAGTCTTTACTGATGTGGGGTTGCATATCAGGTGAAGGTCCACTGGAGACTGCAGTCGTTACCTCAAAGGCAGGGGTCTCCAACACGTCGCTCGCGAGCTACCGGTAGCTTGCAACCACATTCCAGGTAGCTCTCCAAAGGGTTAATGAATCCTACATAAATCTAAAAACTTGATTAGTCAAATTAGGGGTGGGCGATCTTTCCAAAAAATCATATCACGATCCTTTTAAAACAAAATCACGATCCACAATCTGAATTGCAATCTTATCTTTTCAATGTGGCATACACTTAAGAGAATATCCGGACTCGGACTCGTCAAGATCTAAGTAACACTTTTTTTAAATATCAAAGAAAGTTAAATTCAATTGTTCTCTCATTCTCTAGCTAAGTGGAGTTGAGGAACACCCCCTGAAGCTGATGAGTGAGTGAGGAAGACCACTCCCCTCGGCCTGCGGCGTGTTTCCTGGATTCGCGCAAATAAATCGGTACCGTAAGCGAACTATGATACATAGCGAAATGAGGGAAGTCGCAAAATCAACCAGAATGTTCAAGCAAATTCTAGACAAAAAAGATCTAAATCCGGTAGGTAGTTCTCTCATTCGCTAACTAAGTGGAGTTAAGGTTACTCCCCAAGGCAGATGCGTGAGTGAAGAGGGCCCCGCAGCCCGATGAGTTTTGGATTTGTGCTAATAAATTGGTGCCGCAAGCGAACTGTGATACTTAGCATGATAAGTCGCAAAATGTTCAAGTAAATTATAGAAAAAAACCCGATCTAAATCCAATAAGTAGTTCTCTCGTTTAAAGCGTTTTTTGATGGCATTAAAAAGTTGGTACGACGCTGGGAAAATTACATCGCAAAAGGAAGGTGACGATGTAGAAAAGTGATGTCATTTGTTTTTGAAGTTCTTAATAAAAATAAACATTGTGAACGTCCCCTCGTAGGTGTTGCCACAGAGCTAACTTTTCTTCAGGAAAGGCATATCAACTCAGTGACATGGCCAGCTAAGAGTCCAGATCTCAATCCATTTGAGAAATTACGGTAAGACTCCATCCTGCAAAGCTGACCTGTCAACTGTTAGATAAGAAAGTTGGGACCTGATTGATGAACAATATTGTTTTTCGTTAGTTGAAGTTCATGTGTGAAAGAATTCAAGCTGTCATGAAAGCCAGAGGAGGTGCAACAAAGTCCCGGGATGCAAAAAAATTCAACCGATTTCAAAATGATTTATGTCACTTGTAAGTCACTACAGAACAATGCAGTAAATTGTAAATAGTTTATTATGTGCTCAATATGACCTCCTCCAGCTGTACGGACAACATCAACGCGATAGTCAAATTCATCCCGTACTCGACTGAGCTTGTCGGGTGTCTCTGTACTCATTTCGGAGATCATCCAGTGTTGTTGGGATTTGTGGCACATAAACAGAATCCTTAACATTCCCCCATCCCTAACACAAAATAGTCACACGGCATGAGGTCTGGCGATCTTGAGGGTCCAGAAGTGGAGTGCCAAATCGTGGGCTCCTTTACAGCCAGTCCAGCGATGAAGTGGAGAACGCAAAATGCTTCCTGCTCAGGGGTCGCCATCTTCCGGTGACTCCATGAGCCCCTCTTTCAATTGGTACCTAGGCGCCTCACGTTTGTAAAACGTGGCACTTTGAAATCGGATGAATGTTTTTGAATCCATCCATCCATCCATTTTCCAACCTGCTGAATCCGAACACAGGGTCACGGGGGGGTCTGCTGGTGCCAATCCCAGCCAACACGGGACAAGGCAGGAACCAATCCTAGGCAGGGCGCCAACCCACCGCAGGACACACACACACACACACACTAGGGCCAATTTAGAATTGCCAATCCACCTAACCTGCATATCTTTGGATTGTGGGAGGAAACCCACGCAGACACGGGGAGAACATGCAAACTCCATACAGCCAAAGCAACCCAGGAGTTTATTAAAGCAAAGAAGTGGAAAATTATTGAATGGCCAAGTCAGCCACCTGATCTTAACCCAACTGAGCAGGCATTTCACTTGTTGAAGACTAAACTTCAGACAGAAAGGCCCACAAACAAACAGCAACTGAAAGCCGCTGCAGTAAAGGCCTGGCAGAGCATTAAAAAGGAGGAAACCCAACATCTGGTGACGTCCAGGAGTTCAAGACTTCAGGCTGTCATTGCCAGCAAAGGGTTTTCAACCAAGTATTAGAAATGAACATTTGATTTGCAGTTATTTCATTTGTCCAATTACTTTTGAGCCCCTGAAATGAAGGGATTGTGTTCAAAAAATGCTTTAGTTGCCTCACATTTTTATGTAATCGTTTTGTTCACCCCACTGAATTAAAGCTGAAAGTCTGCACTTCAACTGCATCGGAGTTGTTTCATTTAAAATTCATTGTGGTAATGTACAGAACCAAAATGAGAAAAAAGTTGCCTCTGACCAAATATTTATGGACCTAACTGTACAAGCTTATAAATACGTTTAGTGAACAGTTGTACAATTTCATTTATTGCGATGTATAACATTTTTTTCTTCTTTGCATATACGCCTTTGCCGTATGCGCATTTTTCCATGTGCGCTTTTATCCACGTGTGGTTTTTCCCGTGTGCTCATTTATGACTGTGCGCTTTTTTTCTGTGTGCTTCTTTCCGGTCACCGCATTGTGCCTATGTGACCGCACAGTAATACCCGAAGTATTCCAAAGCAACGTTTGCACTGATTTGTGTTTTTTGAATCTCACACCCTCATACACCTTTATCGTAAAAGCATCCCTTATCAACGATGGAGTGTTCAATCAGAAGAAAATATGACACTGGTTATGAATTAAACGTTGTTGAAGTGGAAAAACAAATTGGTAACTGTGCTGCTGCAACAAACTTTGATGTGTCTGAGAAACTGGTGTGTAATGTAAAAAAAAAAAAAAATTGTTGCATTTTTGAATGGGAGAATAAGTCGGGGTCTGATTTTATGATCGATTTTTGACTTATATATACGGTAATTACGTTTTGCAATGCCAGAGTGTTCAGCTGTTAAATAAAAGACATATCTGTGATTTTGTTTTTGCAATAACATAAAACAGCTGAATGATGGTCCTCTTGGAGTTGGGATTCATAGCGGTGAGGCACGACTGGAGTGGAGTACATTGGGGTTATTTAGCACGAAGCTAATGGCTGAACTGACCTTCTCCTTGTGCGAGGCACATTCTTTTCCTGATGACGTTTTCCCTCGTTTGTCTACACCTTCTTAATCCTCAGTCGTGTAAGCCGCTCAGTGAGATTTTGCCCTGTTGGCATCTCAAAGTGCAGCGTTAGCGACTGAACAAGCTTCTGACCAGTGAATGAGGGGATGGTGGGTCTTCAGTTCACATGCTTGTTAACGTTCTCAACCCGTTCCATTTTATTTCACAAGAGTGTTTTCTACAAGTGGGTTATTTAAACAACATTTTAGTAAAAATACAAGTTGTGATCCTATGACTGGATGACCCGATTATGCAATTTAGGTAAAATGATTTTTTTTTTTCGTGGATATTTGCTGTTGTCCAGTGTTGGTCATTAAAGACGCCCAAACTTTATCTCCATTTTGCATGAAGACACAACACTAAAAATGTTTCTTGGCCATCACTACAACCCACATACAGTGCATCCAGAAAGTATTCACAGCACATCACTTTTTCCACATTTTGTTATGTTACAGCCTTATTCCAAAATGGATGAAATTCATTTTTTTCCTCAGAATTCTGCACACAACACCCCATAATAACAACGTGAAAAAAGTTTACTTGAGGTTTTTGCAAATTCATTAAAAATAAAAAAATTGAGAAATCCCATGTCCATAAGTATTCACAGCCTTTGCTCAATACTTTGTCGACGCACCTTTGGCAGCAATTCCACCCTCAAGTCTTGTTGAATATGATGCCACAAGCTTGGCACACCTATCCTTGGCCAGTTTCGCCCATTCCTCTTACCAGAACCTCTCAAGCTCCATCAGGTTGGATGGGAAGCGTCGGTGCACAGACATTTTAAGATCTCTCCAGAGATGTTCAATCAGATTCAAGTCTGGGCTCTGGCTGGGCCACTCAAGGACATTCACAGAGTTGTCCTGAAGCCACTCCTTTGATATCTTGGCTGTGTGCTTAGGGTCGTTGTCCTGCTGAAAGATGAACCGTCGCCCCAGTCTGAGGTCAAGAGCGCTCTGGAGCAGGTTTTCATCCAGGATGTCTCTGTACATTGCTGCAGTCATCTTTCTCTTTATCCTGACTAGTCTCCCAGTCCCTGCCGCTGAAAAACATCCCCACAGCATGATGCTGCCACCACCATGCTTCACTGTAGGGATGGTATTGGCCTGGTGATGAGCAGTGCCTGGTTTCCTCCAAACGTGACGCCTGGCATTCACACCAGAGAGTTCAGTCTTTGCCTTTCCAAATCAGGTCCAGTCAACTGAATTTACCACAGGTGGACTCCAGTGAAGCTGCAGAAACATCTCAAGGATGATCAGGGGAAACAGGATGCACCTGAGCTCAATTTGGGGCTTCACGGCAAAGGCTGTGAATACTTATGTACATATGCTTTCTCAATTTTTTTATTTTTAATACATTTGCAAAAACCTCAAATTTTTTTCATGTTGTCATTATGGGGTGTTGTGTGTACAATTCTGAGGAAAAAAATGAATTTAATCCATTTTGGAATAAGGCTAACATAACAAAATGTGGAAAAAGTGATGCGCTGTGAATACTTTCCGGATGCACTGTATGGGGAAAGTAGCATTAAAAAAATATCCCATTTGGCTGGAGTCGTCCTTTAAAAGACACAATTGATTAAAATAAAATTTCCAGCTGCAAGGTCTTAAGTTGGAGAACCTGTAGTGTATAGTGAGAGGTGTTTTAGCCACTCATCTGTCTTATTGTTATTCCTGGTTATTATTTCTTTTTTCTTTTTTTTCCCTTCAATTGCAGGTTTCATGCCAGTTGTATTTAAGGAACCTGCTTTCCTTAAAGATCCAAATATCTGCAGTATCAAACATCACGAGTAGTTTAGACATTACCTCTGTAAAGTAATTGTTTTGCTTTGTAACATTTCATTAGACGCCAATAAAATTTTGCAGTTGTCGACATCTTTGTTTTAACATGTGTGTGTTGTGAGGATTTAGTACAACTTGAGTGACCTGACCTACCTGGAGTGCGGGCACTGCAATGGACTGGCATCCCATCTTGAGTTGGATGTGTTGTTCATAGACCAGGTAGGCCGTTTGTTCAGTTTGGTTTGTAAATGTGAATGTGTATGGAGGCACACACTTTATAAATATAAATTGAACTAGAATACACAAATTAGAATGATCTGGACGAGAACAGGCCATGCAGACCAACAAACCTCGCCAGTCCTGTCCTCTTACATCAAGTTTTGAGAGCCCCCCCGACATCCTCCTGTCTACAACACTACTTGGTCACACATTCCAAGTGTCTGTGGCCCTCTGTGTGAAGAAAAACTTCCTAATGTTTGTGTGAAATTTACTCTTAACGAGTATCCAGCTGTGTCCCCGTGTTCTTGATGATCTCATTTTAAAGTCACCGCCTCGATCCACTGAACTGTAATGTTGAACGCTCCAGTCATGTCCTCTCTTCATCACCTTTCGCTTAAACTGTAAAGGCTCAGCTCTTTTAATCTAACCTCATAATCCATCCCCTGTAGTCTTATAATCAGCCTCGTCGCTCTTCTCTCGACTTTCTCTAATGCTGTTATATTGTTTTAGTAGCTTGGAGACCAAAACTGCACCCAGGACTCCAGATGAGGCCTCACCAGTGTGTTACAGAGCAGGGGTGGGCAAAGTCAGTCCTGGAGGGCCATGGAGGCTGCAGGTTTTTGTTGCTTAATTAACAAGGTCAAAATTGAGTGAAACCAAACGAGCCTCCAGAGCCTGGTGTAGAAAAGTCCTTTTCTCTGCTTTTGCCCACTCAGTGCACTCCAAACACAGATCCACCTCTTGACCAGTGGCTGCCTCCATGTCCAGAAAGAGGTCAAGTAAAGACCGGACCAACCTTGCTGCTTTGGCTTTACTAATTGAGTTGAGGAATGGACGCACATACTTGAGCAAACCCCAGAGTTCTGCTGCTTGTCCAGTCTTGGCAAGAAGGGTGCCAAGTTCCAGAATGCTTTGCTCTTTAACCCGCAGAACCTCCTCATCACTCTCTTGGACATCTCGCTTTACTATGGAGTGAAGGATGTCAATTGACGTGTCGCGGTCCGTAGTAAGGAGAGTCTGCGCTTGCTGAAACTCCACCACCGCCGCGGCCGCCATCTTAGCGAGTCAGTGGCTGTGGCTTAATTAGCAAACAATCCTTGCCAATAATTTAATTTCATGGCTTGTTAGTGCTTTAACTCTGCCATGTCAGGTCATTCTCATATCCGAGATTTTCTTCCCCTTTCTAAGGATATCATCCAAAATGGAGGAGTAATTCTCAGTCCTTCACTTTTTTCTCTTCACTTTCCTTCCAAGTATTTAATTAAACCCAATAGTACACGATAAATACACACAGAGGTGTAAATGGAGAACTGTCGCTTTCTTTTGTCATTTGCATCTTATTGCTAACTAGTCATTTAGCCCGTTACAATAACGGGTGCTAGAACAGTAGTGCATAACCATTAGTAGGAACAGTCTACTGTATATGTAAATGGCAAGGGACTGTGACCTCATTCTTTTTGTTGGTCGTATTTTTCTTTCAGCCTTTCTCTTGTTGATGTTTACTTGCTGAGCTGACCCTTCTTCATGGGCTGCCGCCGTGTATTGTGTGTCTTTAATTTTCTGTGACAGTAATACTGTCTTGTACGTCCATAATATACCTTTAATTTTCTCTGGTGGTAATACAGGCGTGCGCGTCGGTAATATGTCTTTAATCTCCTCTGACAGTAATACTGGCTTGTATGTGGCTGTAATATGCGTCACTGTATTGTGTACCTTTAATTTCCTCTCGCAGGAATACTGGTTTGTATTTCCGTAAAATGCCTGTAACTTTCTCTGACAGTAATATCGGGCATCGCACGGTGCCCTGCGCATGCACACTTCACCAGAAGACACACACACACACGGACACCTGGACGCACACAGGGATTTTATTAAAGAGGATAAGGAGCAATTAAAAACCGAGAATACAGCTGTAAGTGATAAGGGATGAAAATCTTAACAAGCGAGACAACTAAAAGGAAGCAGAAGTGTTACTTGAGCAATAAGCACTTCATATTAGGCCATTGGGTTGGAACAAAAACCTGCAGCCACTGCGGCCCTCCAGGAACGACTTTGCCCACCCCTGTAGAGCTTGAGCAGAGCCTCCTTGGACTTGTACTCCACACATCAAGGCGCTATATAACCTAATAATTCTGTTGACATGAGACGTTGATCGTGTCGGGTCCACTGCGACTCCTAAATCCTTCTCATAAGACTTAGTGTCAATTTTCAGACCTCCCATTGTGCACTTGAATCTCCTTTTTTAACTTCGTACTTGTAATCCTTTACATTTCCTCCATATCAGTCAGATTCTACATTCGCTGTACTTACTAGCTTATTCGGTGTATGTTATTCACATTGCATCTCACATCAGACATCAAACGTCTGTATTCATGTAGAGCAGGGGTGTCGAACTCCGGTCCTCGAGGGCTGCAGGTTTTCACTCTTAACCATCTTCTTCATTAGTAACCAGTTTTGCTAATTAACTTGACTCAGGCCCCTTAGTCATAATAGTGAGACACAAAACAAGCCGCCACATGACCAGCTCACCTGTGCCCATCTCACACAGTATCTGAAAATAAAGAAAGGTGAAGGTCTTAGTAAGCCTATGTGTCAGGGTGGAGGGGAACTAAAGAGATGATATAACGGCTCATAGTGAAGCATTGCTTTCCCATGAGTCAAGCATCCCTAGTTTGACTTCCATCTCCGTGTTCTAAACACCAAAACTGAAGTATCACATTGACACAAGTCTTTAGACCAGTGCTTCTCAACCTTTTAAGGTGGGTCGCACCCTCAAATGACACCACATCCCCCTTTGCACAATTGTCTGAGTGTTGGGAATGGGATAGTCCCCATCGGTTAATTGAGCCTGATCATGTTGAGTTTGGTGGTTTCCACACCTTCACCAGAGCATTAGATGAATCGAGTGCAGTCGTGAATGCTTTTCCTAATGATGAATCGAGCACTATTGTCAGAGCAGGGGTTGGGAAGGCCACCCAGGATCGTCCATACCCCTCCTGTGATGCTGTCCACTGTGAATTGAGTGCGATCATCTTGAGTGGTTTGGCAAGGTTTTGTCCATAGTTAGCTGTGGCCCTCCTGCAGTGCCACCGCAGGTTGGGAAACACCGATTTAGATTTTTAATCAGTTCTTAATTGAAGCCCCTTTGGCAGCGAGTCCAGAGTGGAGTCGCACCAACCTTCACATGCCTGGATTATGAGGATTTTCTGCCATTCTTCTCTGCAGAACTTCTCGAGCACTGTCAGCTTGGATGGAGACTGTAGGTCATGGGTGTCAAACGGGTCCTGGAGGGCCGCAGTGGCCGCAGGTTTTCATTAACTAATGAACTATTTAACTTACTAATTCACTTCTTTCGCTTTAATTTTAATTCACTTGATTCGGGCCCCTTATTTGTTTCTTTTTCCTTAATTAGCAGCCAAACAATAATGAGACACAAAACAAGGCGTCACATGACCAGCTCACCTGTGCCCATCACACAATATCTGAAAATAAAGAAAGGTGGAGGTCTCAGTAAGGTTGATCTCTCAGGTCGACGAAACATCTTGACGGCGTTCTTAGTACAAACACAAAAATCAACAGTTTTGGAAATGTCTGCTGTGGTAGAATGAGAGCAGCAACAGGCCGTGGAATTAAATAACGAGTTTAATTAACGGCAAGAATGGGCTTCTCATTAAGAGATTGGTTGGAGTTTGAAATCCCAGTTTAGCTGGTTATCTGTTGGCTCGTTTCACATCTCATTTCTGTTTGGCTGCCATTTAATGAAGAAACAAATCAATTCAGAGGACTGAATCCTTAAAAACAGGGCTACTAAAATGAAGGGAAAAGAAGTTAATTAGCAGTGAAAACTGGTCACTGATTAGGAGAAGGGTGAGAATGAAAACCTGAAGCCACTGCGGCCCACCAGGCCTGGAGTTCAACACAACCTGCTGTAGAGCAATGTCTGTTTGAGCGAATGCCAGCCCAGAAAAGTTCATTTGCTTTTGGTTAATGTGGCTGCTGGTGGTAATGAGTGCAGCTCATAACATTCAGTAGTAGTAGTAGTAGTAGAAGAAGACATTGTATTTCTGTAGTGCCTTACAAAACACTCAAAGCGCTTTACATAGAGAGGGGGACGCCACTTCATCCACTGGGATAGAGTGGCGGCAGCCTTTTTGCACTACTGTGCTCACCAGATATTAGCTATTGGGCGGTGAAGGTGGGTTGGGTACTGGGGAAGAGATAGACAATAAGGGACAGGAGATGATTTATGGGACCATAATGACCGGGCAGTGTTGGACAATAGTAAGCACATGGCAACAACATTTTGGAATAGTGGGGTTTTTTTTTTCCCCTCAAAAACTACACCTCCCCTCCCCTGGGTAATTCTATAGAATGCGTGGACTCAATACATAAAACATATGCCACATACAGTATCTCACAAAAGTGAGTACACCCCTCACATTCTTGTAAATACAGTGATCCCTCGCTACTTCGCGGTTCACTTTTCACGGATTTTATATGTAAGCATATCTAAATATATAACGCGGATTTTTTGCGGGTTTCTGCAGACAATGGGTCTTTTTACTTCTGGTACTTGCTTCCTCAGTTGGTTTGCCCAGTTGATTTCATACAAGAGATGCTATTGGCGGATGGCTGAGAAGCTACCCAATCAGAGCACGCAGTTAAGTTCCTGTGTACTGCTGATTGGCTCAGCAACGGAGTGTTGCATTAACCAGGAAGTCTCATCTCACTCATTCAGCATTAACGTGCTACTGATTCAGGGGCCGTGTCCAAGCGCCAACAGAAGATGCAAATGATTGCAGAAAAGGTAAAAGTTTCAATGAGTCTATGATTCTTTTTATTTAAAAAGGAGGAAAAGCATATAAGATCTACGGCCGCAGTGTCCTTTTACCAGGGCGCAAAACGAGTTGCAAGTGGACGTGATAAGGCAGTAGTCTGGATAGAATCTGCTTTAGGAATCTTTGCAACAAGGTCGATGACGTCATGACCGCCTACAAGCTGCCTCTTGTACTTCGCTATACAGTAAGTGTAAACTTATCTACCGATTTCATATTGCTTAGCAGTTGTCCCTGTTATTAATAGAGTAAAGGGTGGGTTGTAAACAATACAGGGTTTAAAAACGTCCAAATACACGTTAAATAATTAAATAAATATGGTGTCCCTACTTCGCGGAAATTCAGTTATCGCGCTCAGCCTTGGAACCTATCTCCCGCGATAAGTGAGGGATTACTGTATTTTATCTTTTCATGGGACAACACTGAAGACATGACACTTTGATGCAATGTAAAGTAGTCCGTGTACAGCTTGTGCAAACTTGCTGTCCTCTCAAAATAACTCAACACACGGCCTAAACCGCTGGCAACAAAAGTGAGTACACCCCAAAGTGAAAAATGTCCAAATTGTGCCCAATTAGCCATTTTTCCCTCCCCGGTGTCATGTGACTCATTAGTGTTACAAGGTCTCAGGTGTGTTAAATTTGGTGTTATCGCTCTCACACTCACTCATACTGGTCACTGGAAGTTCAACATGGCACCTCATGGCAAAGAACTCTCCGAGGGTCTGAAAACAAGAATAAGAAGATTACCAACACCCTGAAACTGAGCTGCAGCACAGTGGCCAAGACCATACAGCGGTTTAACAGGACAAGTTCCACTCAGAACAGGCCTCGCCATGGTTGACCAAAGAAGTTGAGTGCTTGTGCTCAGCGTCGTATCCAGAGGTTGTCTTTTGAAAACAGACGTATGAGTGCTGCCAGCATTGCTGCAAAGGTCAGCCTGTCAGTGCTCAGACCATACGCCCGCCGCACACTGCATCAAATTGGTCTGCATGGCCATCGTCCCAGAAGGAAGCCTCTTCTAAAGATGATGCACAAGAAAGCCTGCAAACAGTTTGCTGAAGACAAGCAAACTAAGGACATGGACTACTGGAACCGTCCTGTGGTCTGATGAGACCAAGATAAACGTATTTGGTTCAGGTGGTGGCAACCAGGTGAGGAGTACAAAGACAAGTGTGACTTGCCTACAGTCAAGCATGGTGGTGGGAGTGTCATGGTTTGGGGCTGCATGAGTGCTACTGGCACTGGGGAGCTACAGTTCATTGAGGGAACCATGAATGCCAACATGTACTGTGACATACTGAAGCAGAGCATGATCACCTCCCTTCGCAAACTGAACATGACAACGACCCCAAACACACCTCCAAGATGACCACTGCCTTGCTAAAGAAACTGCGGGTAAAGGTGCTGAACTGGCCAAGCATTTCTCCAGACCTAAACCCTATTGAGCATCTGTGGGGCATCCTGAAACAGAAGGTTAAGGTCTCTTAACATCCACCAGCCCCATGATGTCGTCATGGAGGAGTGGAAGAGGATTCCAGTGGCAACCTGTGATGCTCGTGTGAACTCCATGCCCAAGAGAGTTAAGGCGGTGCTGGAAAATAATGGTGGCCACACAAAATATTGACACTTTGGTCACAATGTGGACATTTTTCACTTAGTGGTGTACTCATTTTTGTTGCCAGCGGTTTAGACATTAATGGCTGTGTGTTGAGTTATGTTGAGGGGACAGCAAATTTACACAAGCTGTACACGGACTACTTTACATTGTATCACTGTGTCATATCTTCAGTGGTGTCCCATGAAAAGATATAATAAAATATTTACAAGAATGTGAGGGGTGTACTCACTTTTCTGAGATACTGTATAAGTCGATGATCAGCGTGCTTTATGCACACCAGGCACTTGGTTTAGAGTATTACTTGGAAAACTTGTGAAGAGGGAGGCTGAATGCAAACTCCGAAACCCCCTCTTAAACAGTGATACAGTGGGAAATAGTTTTTTTTGTTGTTTTTTTTTTACCTCCTCTTTACTCAGTTAGCTGCACAGCTGTGCTGCTGTTCCACATGATCTGCATCTCGCTCGGCACACTTCTGTCGTATCACCTCTGTCCATATATTCAATCTCTTTTTTCGCTTTTACCTTTTCGTCAATATCTCATTGAATTTTGATTCCGTGTTTGGAATTACATCGTGACAATGCAACATATAACTGCCCACGAGTCAATATCATTTCTTTCTCTCTCTCTACATGAACTGTGTCTGACAATCGCATTCACACAAATGAGAAATGATTGAGCCGTGTGCGTGGCTGTAAATGTTTTAGATGTGGGCAGGACTTCTCCAAATTTCTTTGCATAAGCTCTTGTCTCAAGGGGCTTGAAATTTTCTGTTGAGGGATTTCACTTTCAACAAACAACAAGTCTTTTAATTCTCGTGGATACGCCTCATCATTGTGTAGAAACACTACTTTTCCCTGATGGCAACAGAAATTAGACGATCTACAAGTCTCCGAAGTAAAGTTTAAATCCGAACGATATACAGTGATCCCTCGCTATATTGCGCTTCGTCTTTTGCGGCTTCACTCTATCGCGGATTTTATATGTAAGCATATTTAAATATATATCGCGGATTTTTTACTGGTTTGCGGATTTCTGAGGACAATGGGTCTTTTAATTTCTGGTACATGCTTCCTCAGTTGGTTTGCCCAGTTGATTTCATACAAGGGACGCTATTGGCAGATGGCTGAGAAGCTACCCAGCTTACTTTTCTCTCTCTCTCTCTTGCGCTGACTTTCTCTGATCCTGACGTAGGGGGATTGAGCAGGGGGGCTGTTCGCACACCTAGACGATACGGACGCTCATCTAAAAATGCTGAAAGATTATCTTCATATTGCTACCTTCTGTGCAGCTGCTTAGTGAAGCAACATGCTGCACGGTGCTTCGCATACTTAAAAGCACGAAGGGCACGTATTGATTTTTGACTGTTTGTTTTTCTCTCTCTCTCTCTCTACTCCTGACGGAGGGGGTGTGAGCTGCCGCCTTCAACAGCTTTGTACCGGCGGTGCTTCGCATACTTAAAAGCCAAACAGCCCTATTGATTTGTTTGCTTTCCTCTGTGTTTATGACAGTCTCTGCTCCTGATGCGCACTCCTTTGAAGAGGAAGATATGTTTGCATTCTTTTAATTGTGAGACTGAACTGTCATCTCTGCCTTGTCATGGAGCACAGTTTAAACTTTTGAAAAAGAGACAAATGTTTGTTTGCAGTGTTTGAATAACGTTCCTGTCTCTCTACAACCTCCTGTGTTTCTGCGCAAATCTGTGACCCAAGCATGACAATATAAAAATAACCATATAAACATATGGTTTCTACTTCGCGGATTTTCTTATTTCGCGGGTGGCTCTGGAACGCAACCCCCGCGATGGAGGAGGGATTACTGTATTCAATCTCTTTTCACCGTTCCGTTATTTCACCAAGTAACAATTTCCGTTTGTTTGTGCTAATGCGATCTTTACTATCATTTTTTTTTTTTTTTTGAGTCTTTCGAATTTAAGTACTTTCATTATCCGTAACCTGCTCTGCATGTGTATTACACCAACGTTTTTAAATTCTCTACGACATTCTATTTTGTCATCTGTTCTTTAAAGTCTTTTATTTCCTGCCCCGGGCCTGGTGAAATCTCTTGGCACAACATCTCTACGCCCAGGACGTGAAAATGTCTCTTTGAGAAAGTCACGTTTCGTCTCCTTCCAACCTTCCAAGATTTTTTTTTTTTATAATACAGAGACATAAAGCCTGTTGTCAGCAAGTTCTGAAAATGCCACAGAAATCTTCCGTGTCTAGGGAATGAAATCCAACAACAGATTTTGCCACATACAAATCCATTCGTGTATGTGTTTTTTTTTTAATTTACTCAAATATTAAGACTTTCACGTGTCCAAAAAAAAAAAAAAGCTTTTTTTTTTTTTTTTTTAAACGTTATCTTCAAAAGCGGAGGTTGACATAAAAAAAATATTAAACTCAAAATCGAGTATAAAACCAATTCATAGAAAAGTAATAGAAAGCCTAAAAATCTCAAATTCATCACTTTTTTCCCCCCCTCCGACAGAAAATAAATTTTGTGTTTTTTTTTTTCTCACTAAAGTTACCCTAAAAAGTTGGTGATTGTGAACACCGCAATACTCCATTCTGGCACTCGTGCAGATCGTCCACAGTCTCTGAATTGCTGTGCTCGTCGTCGTCTTCTTCGCTGTTACTTTCCTCACAGACCGTTTTGAACTGACTTTTGGGAGGTGGCGGACTGTGAACTGGAGAAACGGCTTTGCGCTTGTGGCTTAACGGTGTCCTTGTGGCGTAGGGACCTTCTGGTGCTACCAGTGTGAGGCGCTCCAGGATGTCAATATCGTGGTCAGTGCCACAGCAGTACGCGGGTAAAGCAAAACCGTCCACGGTAGTAGTTCGGGTTTGGAGCAGCTTGGATTCTGGAAATAATTTCTGCAGAGCCTGGCAAAGTAGAATATTCTCTTCCGCTTTACTGTTCTCATAATCCTTTGCTCCTGAAACAGAAAGAAGAAGTCATTGATTATCTGCTAGTGATCCATTTCAATTTCATTTTTAGATAGATAGATAGATAGATAGATAGATAGATAGATAGATAGATAGATAGATAGATAGATAGATAGATAGATAGATAGATAGATAGATAGATAGATAGATAGATAGATAGATAGATAGATAGATAGATAGATAGATACTTTATTAATCCCAATGGGAAATTCACATTCTCCAGCAGCAGCATACTGATACAATAAATAATATTAAAGAATGATAATAATGCAGGTGAAAACCAGACAATAACTTTGTATAATGTTAAATGTAAACGTTTACCCCCCCAGGTAGAATTGAAGAGTCTCATAGTTTGGGGGAGGAACGATCTCCTCAGTCTGTCAGTAGAGCAGGACGGTGACAGCAGTCTGTCGCTGAAGCTGCTCCTCTGTCTGGAGATGATACTATTTAGTGGATTCTCCATAATTGATAGGAGCCTGTTGAGCGCCCATCGCTCTGCCACAGATGTCAAACTGTCCAGCTCCATGCCTACAATAGAGCCTGCCTTCCTCACCAGTTTGTTCAGGCGTGTGGTGTCTTTCCTCTTAATGCTGCCTCCCCAGCACACCACCGCGTAGAAGAGGGCGCTCGCCACAACTGTCTGATAGAACATCTGCAGCATCTTATTGCAGATGTTGAAGGACGCCAGCCTTCTAAGGAAGTATAGTCGGCTCTGTCCTTTCTTACACAGAGCATCAGCATTGGCAGTCCAGTCCAATTTATCATCCAGCTGCACTCCCAGGTATTTATAGGTCTGTACCCTCTGCACACAGTCACCTCTGATGATCACGGGGTCCATGAGGGGCCTGAGCCTCCTAAAATCCTCCACCAGCTCCTTGGTTTTGCTGGTGTTCAGGTGTAGGTGGTTTGAGTCGCACCATTTAACAAAGTCCTTGATGAGGTTCCTATACTCCTCCTCCTGCCCACTCCTGATGCAGCCCACGATAGCAGTGTCGTCAGCGAACTTTTGCACGTGGCAGGACTCCGAGTTTTATTGGAAGTCCGATGTATTTTGGCTGAACAGGACCGGAGAAAGTACAGTCCCCTGCGGCGCTCCTGTGTTGCTGGCCACAATGTCAGACCTGCAGTTCCCAAGACGCACATACTGAGGTCTGTCTTTAAGATAGTCCATGATTCATGACACCAGGTATGAATCTACTCCCATCTCTGTCAGCTTGTCCCTAAGGAGCAGAGGTTGGATTTTTTATTTTAATTTAATTTTATTTTAATGAGAAGTCAAGCAAAATGACCCCTTGTATTGACTAACTAAAAAGATTACAATATGAAATCTTTCAAGGCAACTCAGACTCTGTGATCATCAGAGGTGACTGTGTGCAGAGGGTGCAGACCGATGATAAACTGGACTGGACTGCCAACACTGATGCTCTGTGCAAGAGAGGACGGAGCCGACTATACTTCCTTAGAAGGCAACTAACAAATCAACTCTGACCTCGCATTTCTCCTAAATGTCCAACTGGAAACTTATACAAAATATTCTGAAGTGGGAAGATGAGAGGTCACCATTAGGAGCTCAGAAAGCTCTTGATAGCACGAGAACACAATATTTGTAACTATTAGCACAACACACATCTTTTGACTTAAATTTAACTGACTTGCTTTATTTGATCTCCAAACCTTTAACCACGTAACGGTTTCTAGATTCCTTAATCAGCAGACAGTAATAAGATGTAAAGCAAGTCAACTGTTAAAAGCCAGGTAGAGATTAACTTGCCAAGACTCAAAGTTGCAATTGATGCCAAAGGAGCTTCTTACAAAGTACTGAATTAAAACTGAATACTTATGTGAAGGAGGGATTTCAGTTTTTGATTTTTTTTTTTTTTTTAATACTTTTGCAAAATTGTGCTTTTTGATTTTTTTTTTTTCATTTTGTTATTATGGCTTGTTAAGTGTAGAAAAATGAGCAAAAATGGCAAAAGTATCCCCTTAAAGTTAAACCTAAAACTCAATAAAGTGTGTAGAATGTGAAGGGCCTGAATACTTTCTGGATCCATTGTGTATACACACATAAAATAATAGAGTTGTGTGGGTCTTGGTGAATGTTTGTTAAACCTTACAGCTCCTACTCTCTGGAGTTTTCACCATAAGCCTGTCTATACGTTTTCTATAATTATTCATGTTGCCACTGAGCATGAAAAAAAAAATAACTTTTTTTTTTTGTAATTTTATACCACTTTTGCACCTTTCACTATTTGGGTTTACTACTTTCTGCTCTTTTCTCCTTGGTCCGTCTACTTTATGGACATTCAATATTTGTGCAGTTGTACTGTAATATTACTGCTGCATTACAGCTCCAGGAAGACCAATTCAAAATCCCAACCAAACATTGTGTGCAGATTTTATAGATACTTCATTCACCTGTAGGTTTTCCAATACAGTAATCCCTCCTCCATCGCGGGGGTTGCGTTCCAGACCCCCCCGCGAAAGGTGAAAATCCGCGAAGTAGAAACCATATGTTTATATGGTTATTTTTATATTGTCATGCTTGGGTCACAGATTTGCGCAGAAACACAGGAGGTTGTAGAGAGACAGGAACGTTATTCAAACACTGCAAACAAACATTTGTCTCTTTTTCAAAAGTTTAAACTGTGCTCCATGACAAGACAGAGATGACAGTGCCGTCTCACAATTAAAAGAATGCAAACATATCTTCCTCTTCAAAGGAGTGCGCATCAGGAGCAGAGAATGTCAGGGAGAGAGAGAGAAAAGCAAACAAATCAATAGGGCTGTTTGCTTTTAAGTATGCGAAGCACCGCGGTACAAAGCTGTTGAAGGCGGCAGCTCACACCCCCTCCGTCAGGAGCAGACAGAGAGAGAGAGAAAAACAAAAAGTCAAAAATCAATACGTGCCCTTCGAGCTTTTAAGTATGCGAAGCACCGTGCAGCATGTCGCTTCACGAAGCAGCTGCACAGAAGGTAGCAACATGAAGATAATCTTTCAGCATTTTTAGACTAGCGTCCCTATCGTCTAGGTGTGCGAACAGCCCCCCTGCTCAATCCCCCTACGTCAGGATCAGAAAAAGTCAGCGCGAGAGAGAGAGAGAAAAGTAAGTTGGGTAGCTTCTCAGCCATCTGCCAATAGCATCCCTTGTATGAAATCAACTGGGCAAACCAACTGAGGAAGCATGTACCAGAAATTAAAAGACCCATTGTCCTCAGAAATCCGCGAACCAGCAAAAAATCCGCGATATATATTTAAATATGCTTACATATAAAATCCGCGATAGAGTGAAGCCGCGAAAGGCGAAGCGCGATATAGCGAGGGATCACTGTATTTCAATTTCTTCACCTACCAAAGATGTGCGTATTTGGTTAACTGACAATTCTTAACTGATATTCATGTTAGTGTAACTATGAGCAGACCCTGCAATGGATTGGCACCATACTTACTAGTTACTTCCCACCTTATGCCACCATGATATGCGCACCCACATATTATGTAAATGTGGCAACATCCACTATATTAAATGGCAAGGGACTTTGACCTCATTCTTTTTGTCGATCGTATTTTTCTTTCTTTTAGCTTTTCTTTTGTTGATGTTTACTTGCTGAGCTGACCGTTCTTCGTGGGCTGCCATCGTGTATTGTGTGTCTTTAATTTTCTGTGACAGTAATACCGTCTTGTACATCCGTAATATACCTTTCATTTTCTCTGGCGGTAATACAGGCGTGCGCGTCGGTAATATGCCCTTAATCTCCTCTGACAGTAATACTGGCTTGTATGTGGCTGTAATATGCGTCACTGTATTGTGTACCTTTAATTTCCTCTCACAGTAATACTGGTTTGTAATTCCGTAAAACGCCTCTAACTTTCTCTGACAGTAATATCGGGCATCGCACCGTGCCCCGCGCATGCGCACTTCACCAGAAGACACACACACACGGACACCTGGACGCACACAGGGATTTTATTAAAGAGGATAATTGTACACACAGTTTCTGATAATTACACTGGTCTACAAAAAATATTTTTTGTTTGCTTCTGGGAACTTCAGAGCATCTCTTTATTATCACTCTTTTTATACGTTAACATTATTCAAAGTTATTGTCTGTTTTTACCTGCATTTTTATTACTCTTTAATTTAATATTGTTTTTTGTATCAGTACGCTGCTGCTGGAGTATGTGAATTTCCCCTTGGGATTAATGAAGTATCTATCTCAGGGGTGTGCAAAGCCATTCCTGGAGGGCCGCAGTGGCCGCGGGTTTTTATTCCAACCCAGTTGTTTAATTAGAAAACAATCCTTGCCAATAATTACATTTCATGGCTTTTTAGTGCTTTAACTCTGCTATGTCAAGTCATTCTCAAATCCTAGATTTTTTTTTCCATTCTAAAGATATCCAAATATTTTGAAGTGTAAAACGGATGGGTAATTCTCAATCCTTGACTTTTTTGTCTTCTCTTTCCTTCCAAGTATTTAATTAAACCAAATAGTGCATGATAAATACACACAGGCGTAAAGGGTAACAAGCAAAATGGATAACTGCTGGTTTCTTTTGTCATTTGCATCTTATTGCTAATAAGGAGCAATTAAAAACCAAGAATGCAGCTGTTTAAGACTTAAATAAGCAATAAGGGTTCAAAATCTTAACGAGGGAGATAACTAAAATGAAGCAGAAGTGTTTCTAGAGCAATTAGTGCTTCTTATTAAGCAATTGGGTTGGAACAAAAGCCTGCAGCCACTGCGGCCCTCCAGGAATGACTTTGCACATCCCTGATCTATCTATTACGTTTTTTACACTGATTTCGTATATGAAATCAGAATTAAGCTAGCACGTCAGGTTTTTGAAATACACATCACTGATGTTTTGACACTTTTGAATATCAATATATCAACACGATATCTGGAGTTTGGACTCTGTCCCACCAAAATTGTTTTCACGTGTTTAGTATAAGCTCAGTATAATTCTCTGCTCTGTGACTGCCAAGAAAATTCTGGACAACCTGCTCGAATGAGGGTGCTGATTCAGTGGGCTTCAGTTTCCTTTTGAACTCCTCCTCAAGCATCAGTTCACGGATTTCAGGGCCAACAAAAACACCTTCCTTCATTTTGGCTTCACTTTTCTCGAGACCAAACTTATTTCTTAAATGCTGAAACGCATCGCCTTTACTGTCCAGTCACCCTAGTTGTGCAAGACCTGGAACATCATAACTAAAAATGCTGGACGAAAATGGTTTTCAGATTTGGAGTCAGCAAGTGAAATTTGTTAAAGTACAGATGAAAGAATCCCAGTAGCAAAATGCTTGTTGACCAGGATTTGTACGAATGAATGAGTTACATCCACTTTCCTTCTGCAGCTTTTGTATTCTGCACTCAAAAAACACAAGAGAGTATTTGAACTAAACTTCCTGATTAATTTCACATTAAACAAGTTTAAGTAATACAGGTTAGGAGCAGGCGCCGATACGGCACATTGCCGCACCCACCACATGACAAACCAACTCAGGATCCCAGATTAGGACCCCGAGTGCAGCCATGACACCTCAGCACCACACTAGTTCAGTTGGAATGGAACCAATGGGAGGTTTATTATGGTGGCTGGAGTGCCAATTCTGCCACCAACCCCTAGGTTTTCCCTGCAGGTTAAGTCGCATTCAAAAATAAATGAAGAGGTGTAGGAGTCAACTTAAGTGTGTTAAGAGTTTTTGGTTACACAAATAGGCAAATTAAAGTTTGTATGATCTGAAAGTACCAGAAACAAGTTGTAAGTTACCTGCTTCTTGCATGGCCAGTTTTTTCTTCTCCTTTACAATTTTTCTAAGATGTTTCACTTCTGATAAGAGTTTTTCCACTGATCGTTCACTCTCCTCAACCTTCTTACATGTCTTCTGTAAGGCAATATCAAATAACATCTTAAATATGAAAATAACAATAACAACAATAATATAGCATCTAGCACAAGGAATGTTCATCACCATTGCTTTTTCTAACCCTTGTTACGCTGTTTTGCAGTTTCACCGTGATATTAATTATACATTCCTGCATGCTGTTTTACACGTTAGTACGTTGTACAAGTTTTTATTTCTGAACTCCTTGTACAAAATAGCTTTAAAATGCATCACATATACATAACATAGACACATCACATTTCTTACCTTTAGTTCTTCTTGTAGAGATGAGCTCATTTTATTGATTTCACAAACTTCTTTCAAAGTCCCATCAGGGTTAAAAAATTTAGATCTGCAGAAAGATTAGTTTTGTGTAAGAAATACGACATTCAAACTTCATTTACATCACTCTGTACATCCATCCGTCCATCCGCTTTTATTAATTGCCTTATATATGGCAGAGTCGTGGGGCAGCTGGAACCTATCCCAGCAGTCATCAGGCACAAGGCAGGAATACCACGTGGACAGAGTGCCAGTCCATCAGAGGGCAAACATAAACACACACTAAGGCCAATTTAGCAATGCCAATTCACCTACTTTGTATGTTTTTGAACTGTTGGAGGAAACCTGACCACCTGGTAGAAACCCACATGGACACAACACCAGGAGAACATGCAAACTCTACGCTGGGAGCCCCAGGGATGTGAACCGCAGTCTCCCTGTTGGGAGGCCATGCCACCCCTGCTCTGTACATGTGTGCTAAGATCACTTCATAGCCTAATGGAAAAAGACACTGGATCCTGAACTTAACATAATGTACACTGTAACTGTTTAAAAAATATTAACCCAGAGAACAGAGACTCTAGTAAGTAAGCTATATCGTTGTTCTGCAAATAAAAATGTTAATTCTGGACAAATTCCTTCTGAATGTGCAGTGTAATACCGTATTCACTTACCTGTGCTTTTTGATCGCACAGCTATAACCTTGAGATGTGTAGGTCGTTGAAAACGTGTGGTAATCATGCTGATCTGCCATTCCCAGGTTGGTTACCATTACTGGAATTTTTTGGAAAAGCCTGTTTAGAAAGAATCCTGTTACAGCAATACATCTCAAAGAATTGTAGTATTTTTCTTTAAAATTTAGTCTTTACTATTCATCTAGTGGAATAGTATTTCCAGAAAAGCTAAGATTAATTCTTTGCCTTGTGAGGTGAAAACTTGCTTTAGTATAATGAAGTTTTCATGAACTATACAGTGGAACTGCGGGTCACGACCGTAATTCGTTCCAAAACTCTGGTCGCAACCCGATTTGGTCATGACCTGAAGTAATTTCCCCCATAGGATTGTATGTAAATACAATTAATCCATTCCGGACTGTACAAACTGTATGTAAATATTTTTTTTTTTTTAAAGATTAAGCACATAAATGGTTAATTATACCAAAGAATGCACAGTGCAACAGTAAACTAAATGTAAAAACATTGAATAACACTGAGAAAACCTTGAACAGAGAAAACTAACATTGCAAGAGTTCATGCTAATATAATAGCCTTATGAACCGCTCGCTGTAAACACTTTGTTTTATGAGTTTTAAGCACAGGGAAAAAAATGAAAATTTAAAAAATCCTTAATTTATACAAAAACTAACCATAAACAACCAAGAAAACTAACATTGCATGAGTCAAGTTCTGGCATGAAGGAAGTGGGCAGGAAACTGGGTGGAGAGGAGGTTACAGTTTTGAGTCCCTCTGCGTGATGCACGTCTGACCGAGAACAGTGTACTGTACAGGGTGAGACTGAGCACGTGCGGAAATCAACGGCGCATACGAACCGGAAGAGAAACTGGCTTGTTCGTCACCCGAGTGTGTGGTCGTGAACAGATGCAAAAGTTTGGCAAACTTTTTGGTCGTAACCCGATCTGTACGTGTTTCCGAGACGTTCGTGACCCAAGGTTCCACTGTATGCGTTTTGGATCTTGCTTCTCTGACTCATTTAAAATATATTACACATAAACTACAATCTGTTCTTAACTTCATATTTGCATTTTTGATTAGGTTAGATCAGTGGTCTCAAACTCTGCTCCTGGAGGGCCCCAGTGGCTGCAGGTTTTCATTCTAACCCATTTCTTAATTGGTGACCTATTTTGATGCTAATTAACTCCTTTTCATTTGTTTTTAAAGATTTGTTCCTCTGAATTTCTCCATCGTTTCAATGAATTGCGTCATTTCTTTCCTTAAATGGCACCCAAATGGCCAACAGAGGACCAACTAAGTCAGGGCCTCAAACTCCCACCAATTTCACTCCAACCAGTTGCTTAATTAGGCACCAAGGCTTATAGTTAATTAAACCCGTTCTTCAATTCCATGGCTTGTTGCTGCTCTCATTTTGCAATGGCTTACATTTCCAGAATTGTTGATTTTCCCTTTTCTAAGAGCGCCGTTAAAATGTTTTGTGGACCTGAGCAGATCAACATTCCTGAGACCTGCATATTTCTTTATTTTCAGATATTGTATGATGAACACAGTTTGCTGGTCATGTTTTGGCTCATTTTATACAGTATCTTACTAGCTGAAATACCTGGCATTGCCTGGGAGGAAAATTAAGATTTTTTTAATTGTTTGTGAAAAATATAATTAAAAGAAACACAACTTGACAGATTAATTTTTCTTTTGTGGTGCAGTAATAACTGTTTACATGCAGAATTTTTGACGATGAAAGAAACGTCAATTAAATTAATATCATTATTAGGTTGATTTAATTCTATTACCACTACAAAATTGTTACAATAAGAATAATGCAAGAGGAAAATATAGTTAACAAAAATAAATATTAAAAACGACAAACAAATAATACTACAGATTTTTCATGATAAAATGGTACATTGCTTTTACAGAGCACACCAGAAAACGTTCTGAGCGTCAACTGGATGATAACATACATACAAGACCGCAAGATTGTCACCGTCTGCTTTATATATAAGATTGTGGCTAATTGTTGGAGGGGTGTTCATTGGAAGGTGCTTTGTGAAATTAAAACTCTATTGGATTTATATTCTTATATTGCGGACTGTATTGCTGTGCCTGGGGCTCTCTGGCGCCCCCTTATGGTTACTAAGTGTGAACTGGATGATAACATACATAAAAGCCCGTAAGATTGTTACAGTCTGCTTGCTTTTTATATATATATATATATATATTTATAGAGAGAGAGAGAGAGAGATTATTGTTTGGCTGCTAATTAAGGAAAAAGAAACAAGGGATCGAGTCTTCATGGGCAAGTCAATAAACATGAATTGAAAAGAAGTTAATTAGCAGCAAAAACAGGTCACTAATTAAAAAAAGGGTTAGAATGAAAACCTGCAGCCCTCCAGGACTGGAGTTGGAGACCACCGAGTTAGATTATACTTAGTATATGAGAAAAAGTCAAAATGACTGTGCTTTAATAATTAATGTTTTAGTTGAACATTAATCTATGATGGTTGAAATTCAGAGATACTTCCTACAGAGACTCCAGTTTATTCTGTGGTTCAAAACCTTTGAACTTGTACTTGACATAATACACACACATATATATATATATATATATATATTATATATATATATATATATACACACACGTACATACACAAATACACATACATAGATATTATATATATATATATATAATATATACAGTGCATCTGGAAAGTATTCACAGCGCATCACTTTTTCCACATTTTGTTATGTTACAGCCTTATTACAAAATGGATTAAATTCATTTTTTTCCTCAGAATTCTACACACAACACCCCATAATGACAACGTGAAAAAAGTTTACTTGAGGTTTTTGCAAATTTATTAAAAATAAAAAAAATTGAGAAATCCCATGTCCATAAGTATTCACAGCCTTTGCCATGAAGCTCGAAATTGAGCTGAGGTGCATCCTGTTTCCCCTGATCATCCTTGAGATGTTTCTGCAGCTTCATTGGAGTCCACCTGTGGTAAATTCAGTTGACTGGACCTGATTTGGAAAGGCACACACCTGTCTAGATAAGGTACCACAGTTGACAGTTCATGTCAGAGCACAAACCAAGCATGAAGTCAAAGGAATTGTCTGTAGACCTCCGAGACAGGATTGTCTCGAGGCACAAATCTGGGGAATGTTACAGAAACATTTCTGCTGCTTTGAAGGTCCCAATGAGCACAGTGGCCTCCATCATCCGTAAGTGGAAGAAGTTGGAAACCACCAGGACTCTTCCTAGAGCTGGCCGGCCATCTAAACTGAGCGATCAGGGGAGAAGGGCCTTAGTCACGGAGGTGACCAAGAATCTGATGGTCACTCTGTCAGAGCTCCAGAGGTCATCTGTGGAGAGAGGAGAACCTTCCAGAAGGACAACCATCTCTGCAGCAATCCACCAATCAGGCCTGTATGGTAGAGTGGCCAGACGGAAGCCACTCCTTAGTAAAAGGCACATGGCAGCCCGCCTGGAGTTTGCCAAAAGGCACCTAAAGGACTCTCAGACCATGAGAAAGAAAATTCTCTGGTCTGATGAGACAAAGATTGAACTCTTTGGTGTGAATGCCAGGCGTCACGTTTGAAGGAAACCAGGCACCGCTCATCACCAGACCAATACCATCCCTACAGTGAAGCATGGTGGTGGCAGCATCATGCTGTGGGGATGTTTATCCTGACTAGTCTCCCAGTCCCTGCTGCTGAAAAAGGGAAAGATGACTGCAGCAACGTACAGAGACCTCCTGGATGAAAACCTGCTCCAGAGCGCTCTTGACCTCAGACTGGGGCGATAGTTCATCTTTCAGCAGGACAACGACCCTAAGCACACAGCCAAGATATCAAAGGAGTGGCTTCAGGACAACTCTGTGAATGTCCTTGAGTGGCCCAGCCAGAGCCCAGACTTGAATCTGATTGAACATCTCTGGAGAGATCTTAAAATGGCTGTGCACCGACGCTTCCCATCCAACCTGATGGAGCTTGAGAGGTGCTGCAAAGAGGAATGGGCCAAACTGGCCAAGGATAGGTGTGCCAAGCTTGTGGCATCATATTCAAAAAGACTTGAGGCTGGAATTGCTGCCAAAGAGGCATCGACAAAGTATTGAGCAAAGGCTGTGAATACTTATGGACATGGGATTTCTCAGTTTTTTTTTTTTTTAATAAATTTGCAAAAACCTCAAGTAAACTTTTTTTACGTTGTCATTATGGGGTGTTGTGTGCAGAATTCTGAGGAAAAAAATGAATTTAATCCATTTTGGAATAAGGCTGTAACATAACAAAACGTGGAAAAAGTGATGCGCTGTGAATACTTTCTGGATGCACTGTATATATTATATATAAGCATTTAATTGTGTCCCTCAAATGTATTTTGCATTGGAGCACTTCAGGTTGTCAAACACAGTAAAGAACAGATTAGCAGTGCTAGAGATAACAGCCTAATAAATACTATCTTATTAATTTCATACACTTAAAGACAATGAAAGAAAGGAAAACAAGCAAAAAAATTTAAAAAAACATCACTGCAATGAACAACTGAATCAAGCAAGCCCATTACGTCTTTTGAGAAAAAGGGTCTGAAAATGGCCTGTCTAATAATTAGCTCTTACCTCCCCTGGGGTTTGTATACTGCGTACCCCAGCACATGTGTAGAGTTGCTCCCTGAAAACACATTCGAGGTCAGCAGTAAGAATACCAGTTCTTGGTTTGAGAGATGTTTTTCAAGGCTCCGATGGACAACGTGCTCCCGGAAAGTCATTGCCTGTTCTGTGTTTCGTCTTTGTCTGTACCATCCAATCACTTTCTGGGTTTCAAAAACAAAAATACACCCAATGATGGCAACTCCTAAAGTATTTCAGTGAGCAAGAATTCTACAGTGCAACAAACATAAAGAAACAGTATTTATAACTAGTAGAAGGGATTCATAGAGCTTAAACAATATCTGGTGCCTATAAAAAGTATTCACCCCACCTGGAAGCTTTCACATTTTATTGTTATTCATCAATTATTTTCTTTTCTTATAAAGTACACTACCCATGGCTATCTGTTTGTCTGTCCAGGATTTTAAATCACCTGTAGCTCGGAAACCGTTTGACCTATTGACCTGAAATTTGGTACACCTATACTACGTGACCTCTACTGTCCGCTTTCGGGATGATGATTTTATTACTTTTTATTTTATTTTATTGTAGAATCAACCCTCAGCAGCAGGGCGGCTATGCGGCACATGCGTACGAGTGCCGTTCTCATTCCCTACCACCTTCACCGTCACTTCCCCTACCTCTCCATATCTCAAATCATTCTTGAGGCAAACTTAAGAAATTAAAGAAAACGTAGTAAGTAATTGCAACACAAACACCGACTTAATCAGATTTAACGTGAAAAGATGCCGACGAAAGAAGAGAAGAAGCGGGTTGCTAGGGTGGATTAAAGAAGAGCTGCTCAGGGAGCAGCAAGCGCATCAACCTCTGAGCAAACGAATGGCAAACGTACAGAGAAAGAGAATGAAAACTAGGAACACTCAAGTCAAGTGTATTCACTATACATTACTGTGTAGTGCGCCGTTAACTGGTGTTTTATATTTGTAAATAATTAGATCACATTGCAAAAAACTGGTTTAGACTTTGACATTAAAGAGTCTTTTTCTGTTGTTGACAAGTATAATAAAAAAAAAAAAAAAAGAAATCCACTGTGATTTAATGCTGCATAAAAATAAAGTGTGAAAATGTTACCAAGGGTGAATACTGTTTTTATAGGCACTGTTAACTAAGTACTATGCTTACCTCTGATCTTTTTCAGCAATTCCCTGATTTTCATGGTAATGTCTTTATATGAAGTTTTATAATTAAATAATTACAGCCACACTCCGCAACGTTAACACAACTGTATTCAACATGCTCAAGCATCTCAGCATCCACATTGTGACATCATGTAAGGGAAATGTGAGCTACTCCCTTTTAATAATTTGGTGAAAAATCTCCTGAAAACCTCAGGTATACAGAAACTTGGAAAAGGAACTGCTAATTACTGGTGCAAGATGACGGAATCAAATAAATTAGAAAGATCTGCTTGATTGTAAGAAGCTGAGAAAAATCAAGTCTTCTGTTGGAAAAACCGTACCTTAGACTTATAGGCTGTATCTTTCCTCTTAACATTTAAAATGTAGATGAGCTCCTTTGATTGCAGCGAACATTTAGTGCCTCTCAATCTTTTCAAAATGAACATTAACTTTTTTTTTTTTTTTTGCACATACTTAACATACTGATATATCTACCTGATCCAATTCAGTGTTGCACTTGCGGCTGGGGATGTCAGAGCCTAACCTAGCAGCTCTGGACAGGAAAGGGTGCCAGGTCATTAAAGTAGACAAGGATTGCCATTTATCCTAACCTGTGGCGATTTGAGAGGAAAATCTTCACAGACAACAACAGAAAGTGCAAACTCCACACGGGCAATGACCAGAAGTGGGATCTGAGGTCAGCATGCAGATCATGGTGCCACCGTTCTTTGGATATACATAATTCTGTATCATTGTTCTAATATGCCCACTGGCATAAACCAGGCCAAGAATTTAATTAGACCAGAAAATATTTATTTTGTCCATGGTGGAAGAAGGCAGTACTTAAAATGCAGTTTCTAAGTACAAATAAATGTACACTCTTACTTTTTAAAAAATGAAAGGATTTACAACAGGGGCTTCATCATGACTGATCATCTTCCTATTAACTTTGTGTTTCAAAAACTAAAGATGAGACTTTTCACCATTCAGCAAGGCAGTTTGTATGGTCTTGTATAACATACAAAAATACTTTTAAAAGTTGGTGTCTGGTATACCTGTTTGTCAAAGGACTGAATCATCTTTAAGGCTTTCTGGTTCACTTCCCCGACAGAATTATAAAAGCTACGAAAAAGAGCCAAAAAAAAGACAACATGTCATGAGAAACAAGAAAATCACTATCTACATAATATGTATTAAAGTTATATATTCTATAAAATAAATAGCTAAGTCATTTCTCCTTTACGTAATTAGTTTTCTTTAACTAATGCAGTAAATACCAAATGATAAGGGGAAAAATAAAGACATTAATTACACATGTCACAAATAAACTCCAGGTGGTGTGGTAATTCTGTGTTAAACGTGTCACATACTTTAAAAATATCTTTCTTATTTAAGAACTACTTGGCTCTCAGAGATAAAGAGCTGGGAGAAATATATGCATGGAATAAGAATACACTAAACATCGCAAAAGTTTCTGACCGTGTCGGCCAACAACATACAGCAAGTATCACACATCAAATTAAAAGTCTCTGTCATCCTTCTCTACTTCTCAAGGTTTTGTTTTTTGACTATGAACACTTGCTCTCCATCAATCAGCTAATGTCTTCAAACCTCCTGAGGTTTTAATTTGCCACCTCTTTTAACATAACTGTCTTTTTTTTCTAGGATTACGGATTATTCAAATGGGTAGAGGCCATCATCAAGTGAATAGGAATAACACGCATCTTTTGGTCGAATGAGGCACATGACCTGCATTGTGAGGGAGCGTCAGTTACGACACTACGGCCATGTGGCGCGTTTCCCTGAGGGTGATCCAGCTCGTAAGATCCTCATTGTTGAGGACCCGAGTGGCTGGACCAGGCCAAGGGGTTGCCCATGTAACACCTGGCAGCGGCAGATAGAGGGGTCATGTCTGGAGGGTGGGACAGGACTGCGTGTCTGCCTGGGGGGGTTGCCAACTGAGCTGTTTCGACGTGTAGTGGGTGCTGGCAACGCACTGTACCAGTGCATGCTCCCCAACTTGACTTGACGTTGGGCAGAATGGCCTGTTCTCATCAAATTTGTTCTAACATTCTAATCTACAAATTGCCTAAAGGTGTAAATACCACCATTTATAACAAAGAATTCCCCCAAGTCTTCTATATTTTCCTCACACAATCTAGAACAGTGTTTCCCAAACTCGGTCCTGTGGACCCCCTGTGGCTGCAGGTTTTTGTTCCAACCAGACTCCTAATCAGTGACAACACCGGATAGCACTGATCTCATTTAATTAGCTAGTATTATTTTTCTTTTATTCGACATTCAGAAAAGCACAGCAGCGTGATTTTTACATTTATAAGACATTTAGAACTATTTCTGCTTTTGCTATAGATTTAAATGCTGAAGTCTCTTTTGTTGATTTCATTCTGTTTTGCCCTTTTTCTGTGCAGTTTTCCCCTTTCGTTGTATCTTATTAATGACAATTAAACATGAGCAGAGCAGACACAACACGGAATAATCAAACGGCTGCAAGTACTTTAGCATCAGACCCTCTAATTAGTAAATAATGGATTAATTAAACAATTAGAACACCTAGAAAAGTAGAATGAAAATCAAAATGAAAATTCTGTTAAAAAGAAAAAAAATACATTATTCCCATAAAACTGCTTGGTACATTTTAATATATATGTATTTTATTTTGTTACCAAACTTCTACCTAACTTTCTAATTTCTACATTGTTCCCACAAAACTTGGGGAAAAAACACCACTTAATTAGCTCAAGAGTCCAATTAAAAACAGAAGCTGTTTGGAACAAAAACCTGCAGCCACAGTGTGCCCCCAGGACCGAGGTTGGGAAACACTGATCTAGAGCATTCCATCCAATTGAAAAGCTGTTCATTTCAACACCACAGACTTTATATTGTCACTATTTGCATCTTATCAACCTCTCAGATCTTCTAATGCTGCCCTCCTCACAATGCCAAAAACCCATTTTACAATTCTTTGTAAGTGCTTATCCAGCTTAATGATTTAAATTCTCGGAGGCTCCCTCCCGAAGTGTGATTGCTGCATTGCTGAACACATTTCTATTTCACCTAAACACTTTTTTCTTCTCTATTACATTTCTTTCGGCGTGTCTGTAACTGTATTCTTATCCCATTTTTCCCATACCAACTGTACAGTGGGGCAAAAAAGTATTCAGTCAGCCACCAATTGTGCAAGGTCTCCCACTTAAAAAGATGAGAGAGGCCTGTAATTGTCATCATAGGTATACCTCAACTATGAGAGACAAAATGAGAAAAAAAAAATCCAGAAAATCACATTGTCTGATTTTTGAAGAATTTATTTGCAAATTATGGTGGAAAAACAGTATTTGGTCAATAACAAAAGTTCATCTCAATACTTTTTTATATACCCTATACGTTTTCTGTAAGTCTTCACAAGGTTTTCACACACTGTTGCTGGTATTTTGGCCCATTCCTCCATGCAGATCTCCTCTAGAGCAGTGATGTTTTGGGGCTGTCGCTGGGCAACACGGACTTTCAACTCCCTCCAAAGATTTTCTATGGGGTTGAGATCTGGACACTGGCTAGGCCACTCCAGGACCTTGAAATGCTTCTTACAAAGCCACTCCTTCGTTACCCGGGCGGTGTGTTTGTGATCATTGTCATGCTGAAAGACCCAGCCATGTTTCATCTTCAATGCCCTTGCTGGTGGAAGGAGGCTTTCACTCAAAATCTGACGATACATGGCCCCATTCATTCTTTCCTTTACACGGATCAGTCATCCTGGTCCCTTTGCAGAAAAACAGCCCGAAAGCATGATGTTTCCACCCCCATGCTTTACAGTAGGTATGGTGTTCTTTCTCCTCCAAACACGACGAGTAGAGTTTTTACCAAAAAGTTCTATTTTGGTTTCATCTGACCATATGACATTCTCCCAATCCTCTTCTGGATCATCCAAATGCTCTCTAGCAAACTTCAGATGGGCCTGACCATGTACTGGCTTAAGCAGGGGGACGCATCTGGCACTGCAGGATTTGAGTCCCTGGCGGCGTAGTGTGTCACTGATGGTAGCCTTTGTTACTTTGGTCCCAGCTCTCTGCAGCTCATTCACTAGGTCCCAATGTGTGGTTCTGGGATTTTTGCTCACCGTTCTTGTGATCATTTTGACCCCACGGAGTGAGATCTTGCGTGGAGCCCCAGATCGAGGGAGATTATCAGTGGTCTTGTATGTCTTCCATTTTCTAATAATTGCTCCCACAGTTGATTTCTTCACACCAAGCTGCTTACCTATTGCAGATTCAGTCTTCCCAGCCTGGTGCAGGTCTACAATTTTGTTTCTGGTGTCCTTTGACAGCTCTTTGGTCTTGGCCATAGTAGAGTTTGGAGTGTGACTGTTTGAGGTTGTGGACAGGTGTCCTTTATATTGATAACGAGTTCAAACAGGTGCCATTAATACAGGTAACGAGTGGAGGACAGAGGAGCCTCTTACAGAAGAAGTTACAGGTCTGGGAGAGCCAGAAATCTTGCTTGTTTGTAGGTGACCAAATACTTATTTTCCACCATAATTTGCAAATAAATTCTTTAAAAATCAGACAGTGTGATTTTCTAGATTTTTTTTTTCTCATTTTGTCTCTCATAGTTGAGGTATACCTATGATGAAAATTACAGGCCTCTCTCATCTTTTTAAGTGGGAGAACTTGCACAATTGGTGGCTGACTAAATACTTTTTTGTCCCACTGTATACTAATTCTGATTCTACCATTCTACCTTCCTGGACTGCTCATCATTTTTACTATACTATCCTTTTACTCTTTCTTTTTGTACACTTTAGCCTATATGTGTAACATATAATCCAAAACACTTAATGTTTGCAAATTATTTTGAAATGTACCTTTTGTTTGCTTGGTAAAATGCCCTATGGTAGTGTACTATGAATGATGGTACACAAGACAAGGGCTGATTTACTGATTTGATATTTAAAGTATCTGAGGTTCCAAATACACCTCTGCCACTGCAGCCTCTCGTCATGAAAATACACATAATGGAATATAAACATGTGGCACATGGGTGATTTAATGTGAAAACAAACAGTAATATAAATTGGTTAAATACAGTAATATAAAATGGTTAAATGGCAGGTTCATTTGTAGCTCTTACTTTGGGGATACATTACACAAATGGTATGCAGTTAACTATGAATGACACAGAGATTAACAATGAATGTGCAGCTGAAGACGTACTGTATATGGTGATGAAAGAGGAAAGTCTGAGGCCAAGAAGGCAGCCAAAAACATTTTGTTTTTTGGTAGTAGTAGATGACATTAAATGACACAAATTACCCCCAAGACTATAGAGAATGGAGGACTGTATTCTAGGGTACAATACCTAGGTTATTTAGCAACCATGGCAATTAATAGTATCAATGGATAATGGTGATGGACACGTTGACAGACGAGATTAGACAGGAGTCCCCGTGGACTATGATGTTTGATGATGACATTGTGATCTGTAGCGATAGTAGGGAGCAGGTTGAGAAGACCCTGGAGAGGACAGGAATTACGGTCAGTAGGACCACCAAGACAGAATACATGTGTATGAATGAGAGAGAGGTCAGTGGAATGGTGAGGATGCAGGGAGGTGGAGGAGTTTAAATACTTGGGATCAACAGTACAGAGTAATGGGGATTGTGGAAGAGAAGTGAAGAAGAGAGTGCAGGCAGGGTGGAATGGGTGGTGAAGAGTGTCAGGAGTGATTTGTGACAGACGGGTATCAGCAAGAGTGAAAGGGAAGGTCTACAGGACGGTAGTGAGACTTGCTATGTTATGTGGGCTGGAGACGGTGGCGCTGACCAGAAAGCAGGAGACGGAGCTGGAGGTGGCAGTTAAAGATGCTAAGATCTGCATTGGGTGTGACGAGGATGGACAGGATTAGAAATGAGGACATTATAGGGTCAGCTCAAGTTGGGAGACAAAGTCAGAGAGGTGAGATTGTGTTGGTTTGGACATGTGTTTGGAGAGATGCTGGGTATATTGGGAGAAGGATGCTAAGGATAGAGCTGCCAGGGAAGATGAAAAGAGGAAGGCCTAAGAGAAGATTTCTGGATGTGGTGAGAGAGGACATGCAGGTGATACAACAACATTTATTTCTATAGCACATTTTCATACAAATAATGGAGCTCAAAGTGCTTTACATGATGAAAAAAAGAGAAAAAAAAGACAGTAAGAATTAAAATAAGACAACACTAATTAACATAGAATAAGAGTAAGGTCTGATGGCCAGGGAGGACAGAAAAAAACAAAAAAAAAAAACTCCAGATGGCTGGAGAAAAAAATAAATAAAAATCTGCAGGGGTACCTGACCATGAGACCGCCCAGCCCCCTGATGGGTGTAAGAGAACAAGATGACAAGGACGGAAAGATATGGAAGAAGAAGATCCGCTGTGGCAACCCCTAACGGGAGCAGCCGAAAGAACAAGAAGAAGAATGGATAATTTACCACTATGTAAAATATGTGAAAGTAAGCCTTACTGTAGAACAAAAGAAGACCGTCACATATTGTGCGGCCACTTAGACGTTACTGCAGATCAAAGATTCCGCTTTTAGCAGATGTCATGTATTGACTGCTTTAAACTAGCTGGTCAATGTACATAACAACCAGAAAACTGTTCAGCAACATGCAATGCCAATTTTTCATTCTCTTAACAGTTTTAGTTTGTCACAAACGTTTAATAAATGTAATTTCTTCACTCACCTTTGAGTTTTGTGGCAAGGAATGTGTTTGTGAATGTCTGAAAATAAGAACATGATGATATTACTCAGATGTATTCATCCCCTGAACATGCTCACTGCACATTTTGGATTACGTTTATATAATGTTTCAAGCATAAAAGGTAGAAGTGCTTTTAATTTCTACAGGGAAAAATACTAAAAGCACACACTAATCATGTCCCACTGTTAAAAGCACATTAAAAGTCTTACTAATACTGCTATGGATAAATGTAGTTATAGGGAAAATAAGATCTTGTGTTTCTCTAGGCGGAAATGTAATAAGTACTTATTCCATCCATCCATCCTCTTCCGCTTATCCGAGGTCGGGTCGCGGGGGCAGCAGCTTGAGCAGAGATGCCCAGACTTCCCTCTCCCCGGCCACTTCTTCTAGCTCTTCCGGGAGAATCCCAAGGCGTTCCCAGGCCAGCTGAGAGACATAGTCCCTCCAGCGTGTCCTGGGTCTTCCCCGGGGCCTCCTCCCAGTTGGACGTGCCCGGAACACCTCACCAGGAAGGCGTCCAGGAGGCATCCTGATCAGATGCCCGAGCCACCTCATCTGACTCCTCTCGATGCGGAGGAGCAGCGGCTCTACTCTGAGCCCCTCCCGGATGACTGAGCTTCTCACCCTATCTTTAAGGAAGAGCCCAGACACCCTGCGGAGGAAACTCATTTCAGCCGCTTGTATTCGCGATCTCGTTCTTTCGGTCACTATCCATAGCTCATGACCATAGGTGAGGGTAGGAACATAGATCGACTGGTAAATTGAGAGCTTTGCCTTGCGGCTCAGCTCCTTTTTCACCACGACAGACCGATGCAGAGCCTGCATTACTGTGGATGCCGCACCGATCCGCCTGTCGATCTCACGCTCCATTCTTAGCTCACTCGTGAACAAGACCCCGAGATACTTGAACTCCTCCACTTGGGGCAGGATCTCGCTACCAACCCTGAGAGGGCACTCCACCCTTTTCCGGCTGAGGACCATGGTCTCGGATTTGGAGGTGCTGATTCTCATCCCAGCCACTTCACACTCAGCTGTGAACCGATCCAGAGAGAGCTGAAGATCACAGCCTGATGAAGCAAACAGGACAACATCATCTGCAAAAAGCAGTGACCCAATCCTGAGTCCACCAAACCGGACCCCCTCAATGCCCTGGCTGCGCCTAGAAATTCTGTCCATAAAAGTTATGAACAGAATCGGTGACAAAGGGCAGCCCTGGCGGAGTCCAACTCTCACTGGAAACGGGTTTGACTTACTGCCGGCAATGCGGACCAAGCTCTGGCACCGATTGTACAGGGACCGAACAGCCCTTATCAGGGGGTCCGGTACCCCATACTCTCGGAGTATCCCCCACAGGATTCCCCGAGGGACACAGCTGAACGCCTTTTCCAAGTCCACAAAACACATGTAGATTAGTTGGGCAAACTCCCATGCACCCTCTAGGACCCTGCTAAGAGTGTAGAGCTGGTCCACTGTTCCGCGACCAGGACAAAAACCACACTGTTCCTCCTGAATCCGAGGCTCGACTATCCGACGGACCCTCCTCTCCAGGACCCCTGAATAGACTTTTCCAGGGAAGCTGAGGAGTGTGATCCCTCTGTAGTTGGAACACACCCTCCGATCCCCCTTCTTAAAGAGGGGGACCACCACCCCGGTCTGCCAATCCAGAGGCACTGTCCCTGATGTCCATGCGATGTTGCAGAGGCGTGTCAACCAAGACAGTCCTACAACATCCAGAGCCTTGAGGAACTCCGGGCGTATCTCATCCACCCCCGGGGCCCTGCCACCAAGGAGTTTTTTGACCACTCGGTGACCTCAGTCCCAGAGATGGGGGAGCCCACCTCTGAGTCCCCAGGCTCTGCTTCCACATTGGAAGGCATGTTCGTGGGATTGAGGAGGTCTTCGAAGTACTCCCCCCACCGACCCACAACGTCCCGAGTCAAGGTCAGCAGCGCACCATCCCCACCATATACAGTGTTGACACTGCACTGCTTCCCCCTCCCGAGATGCCGGACGGTGGACCAGAATCTCCTTGAAGCCGTCCGAAAGTCGTTCTCCATGGCCTCCCCAACTCCTCCCATGCCCGAGTTTTTGCCTCAGCAACCACTGAAGCCGCATTCCGCTTGGCCTGCTGGTACCTATTAGCTGCCTCTAGAGTCCCACAGGACAAAAGGGACCGGTAGGACTCCTTCAGCTTGACGGCATCCTTCACCGCCGGTGTCCACCAACGGGTTCGGGGATTGCCGCCACGACAGTCACCGACCACCTTACGGCCACAGCTCCGGTCAGCCGCCTCAACAATAGAGGCACGGAACATGGCCCATTCGGACTCAATGTCCCCCACCTCCATCGGGATGTGGTCGAAGTTCTGCCGGAGGTGGGAGTTGAAGCTACTTCTGACAGGGGGCTCTGCCAGATGTTCCCAGCAGACCCTCACAACACGTTTGGGCCTACCAGGCCTGACCGGCATCCTCCCCCACCATCGAAGCCAACTCACCACCAGGTGGTGATCAGTTGATAGCTCCGCCCCTCTCTTCACCCGAGTGTCCAAGACATGTGACCGCAAGTCTGACGACACGACCACAAAGTCGATCATTGAACTGAGGCCTAGGGTGTCCTGGTGCCAAGTGCACATATGAACACCCCTATGCTTGAACATGGTGTTCGTTATGGACAATCCGTGACGAGCACAGAAGTCCAATAACAAAACACCGCTCGGGTTCAGATTGGGGGGGCCATTCCTCCCAATCACGCCCTTCCAGGTCTCACTGTCATTGCCCACGTGAGCATTAAAGTCTCCCAGCAGAACGAGGGAGTCCCCAGAAGGTATGCCCTCTAGCACCCCCTCCAGGGACTCCAAAAAGGGTGGGTACTCCGAACTGCTGTTCAGTGCATACGCACAAACAACAGTTAGGACCCGTCCCCCCACCCGAAGGCGAAGGGAGGCTACCCTCTTGTCCACCGGGGTAAACCCCAATGTACAGGCTCCAAGTTGGGGGGCAATAAGTATGCCCACACCTGTTGGCGCCTCTCACCGGGGGCAACTTCAGAGTGGTAGAGAGTCCAGCCCCTCTCAAGGAGATTGGTTCTAGAGTCCAAGCTGTGCGTCGAGGTGAGTCCGACTATAGTGAAAAAATGCATAAATGTAAAACGTGGTGCATAATTAACCACATGCAAATCAGCTTTAGGACTTTCATTAAGCAAACAGAGTAACAAATGCATTTCTTTTGTAAGCAACAGATTATACATATTTAGGGGAAGAACAATAGTGTATAAGTACAGTACAGAGTTAAGAAGTGAACATACAGTAGCACATGATGAATTAATGTTAGGAAACTACCAGTTACATCTGTGTCAGTTACATCCGTTTAATTGGCAGCACTGACCTATTGTATATTCAACTTGAACGTCATCTATCTGTGAGTCTGTGATGCTGTTTTTCTCTTCTGCTTTAACTTCACCAAGAAGAAATCCTTCCTAGAAACGGGAAAGCAGATAGTTATTTGTGTTTTCTTAAATGCACAGCTAACATAGTCAATTCATTTAATAAACTCCATGAGTTAAGAATCAGGAATATGAGAAACCTGGGTATGTAATAAGCAGGTTTGAAGGAAAACAAGGCTGTGACTTTATGTCAGGCTGACTGCACAATAAACTATTTTTTAAAAGTTGCTCTCGGTTGTATTGGGAATTTGTCCTTAAAGTTGCACGAGATACTTTGCTGTTCTTACCTAAAATATGATTATTGGTGTGTACATAAGATCCTGGCAGAGAACCAGCCTCGGGTGTGCTATTCCAAAAGTCAAGCTTGAATTCTTCTGTTTGTACTCTAAAATATAATTCTGCTTAGAAGTTGCAAGCAGCCTTGACTATCTTGCACCTAAAAAATGCATTGGTGCCACTTGTGTTACTTTTTAAATAGATGACAAAGCTTAACAATGATAATATCAAACTGCAGGTGGCATTATGAAATCAACCATCAACACATATTTTTTCTGACCTAACTAAGCCTGTTAGTATCATAAAATTCCCACCTTTCTGGCGCGACTGGAACCAAACATTTAGTGTAAGCCGTGTGACCACAGGAGGGTGCCAGTGAGCCCCAAACTCGGGACACAGCAATACACCAAATTATTAGAATAAAATAAAGGATTTTTATTCTCACAAGCACTTCCAGAATCAGCCACAATAAATCCAACAATTACACAAAAACTAAACAATTCTTCCTCCTTCCTACCTCTGCTGAGTGTTGCCCACTGCCTCCCAACCCTAACTCCTTGATGTGAGGCAGCAGGCTCTCTTTTAAGAGAATGCTTCTGGTGCCATGTCGCGTGTTCCTGGAAGCACTTTCGGGCCATAAAGAAAGTAGGGAGGTCCTCCCCCGACAGTGTCCTCTATTGGTACACAGGGACACCAACAGGGTTGCACTTCCAATCTCCAGCGCCCAAGCACCCCTGTGGGTGTCCAAACTGGGTTGCCACGCAAGGACCACTGCCATCTGGCATATGAAAGATGGAACATCTGCCAACTCTTGGCTTCCTCTGGTCCATCCATTATATCATACCAGCCAGGGACAAAGTTATTTTTCCGTCCCATTGGCTACTCCATCTGTTGTTTGATTCTGGCCTCTCATCAAGATAAGAAACCATCCTCCTTCCCAGCTGGGATTACCCATTCTCTTCCTACAGCCGATACTATATTAGAATATTAACTGTCACACTTTTCATGTGTTAAAAATGGGAATCTATGTTAACATACTTTATCCATCCATTTTATAAACCTGCTTTATCCTGACCAGGGTTGCTGGGAAGCTGGAGCCCATCCCAGCAAGCATAGGACGCAAGGCAGGAACAATTCCCGAGTAGAGCGCCGGTCCACCACAGAGTGAACACACACACATAATCTAACATCACTAATGTTGCCTTATTAAAAAGCTTAAAGAAATTTTCCTTTAGCTAAGCTCTCCTTCTCAGGGGTGGGGTTTGATTTGTTTTCAAATTTGTTGGGTTATAAATTGATCTGTTTGTATGGAATGATTACAATGAAAATTAATAAAATAAAAATATTAATAATCTAACATCACTAATTTGCATGTCTTTGGTTTGTGGGAAGACACCAAAGCACTCGGAGGAAACCCATACAGACATGCCGAGATCAATCCAAACATCATGCAGGAAGGATCTGGGACGCAGACACTAATTCCACTCCATCACTTTGCTGCCCATTTATATTGAAAGGGAAGCAGTGATAATAATCCAATTGTAAACAATCTAACCACATATTAGGTTTAGGTTTACTTGTCATATATAGGTTAACACAGGGTCAACATTACAATGAAATGTGTATGACGAGAAAAACAAGTCACTCAGCCTAGATCCAATAAAGCTAAAAGTAATCCATCCATCCATCCATTATCCAACCCGCTATATCCTAACTACAGGGGCACGGGGGTCTGCTGGAGCCAATCCCAACCAACACAGGGCGCAAGGCAGGTAACAAACCCCGGGCAGGGCGCCAGCCCACCTCAGGCTAAAAATAATTAAAAAAAAAAAAAAAAATGTACAAGTTAAAAATAAACTAGCCATATAAAATAAAATGTGTACGTTTTAAAAGAAGTTATAGAGCATATTAATAACTTTATATAATTTAAATATATAAATTTATATATTTATACCTTGATAACTTGTAACAGTGTAAACACCCAAGAATAACCTTTGCAGGCACTGTTGCCTGCAATATCAGTCCAATTCATGAACATTAATTAATGAATAAATTATATGACTGGAGAAAAAGCAAACATAAACATCTTGTACCACATGTGCCAATAATCACAAAAAAACACGTGGATGCTAAACAAGTAAAGTTCTAAATGGAAGAATACACCATATTGCTTCTTATTGCAAATTCACACCAGGAGGTATGTGGGGGCAAATTTGGCCACTCTATGTAGAATTCATATGTTCTCCTCTGTATATCTTTGTGCACTGTCTTGGGCTTGCTGTGACAACCTGAAGATATTATCAAGTTATGTTAAATAGCCTAAGTACAGTGTACTCGTCCCATCTGTAGATGTGTCTCCTACCACGGAAAACATTGAGAAGCAGCTTACAAGTAAACATTCTGAACATATTCATGTTATGTTAAACGGCTTCTCTAATCTAGTTTGATAGTTGGGGTTTGTGACTGTGTTTGTCCCATCTACATAGTTATTGTCTGTTTTTCACCTGCATTATTATCATTCTTTAATTTAATATTATTTATTGTATCAGTATGCTGCTGCTGAAGAATGTAAATTTCCCCTTGGGATTAATAAAGTATCTATCTATCTATCTATCTATCAAGGGATGTGCCTTCTACTTTGGAAAAAGAAAAAGAAGTTGTTGTTATAAACGATGACTAGTACAACACTAATCTGACCTCATTGTGTTCTTTAAAAAAAAAATAAAAAATTTCAACGTGAGGATTTGCACCCTCGGAGTCAAGTTACCCAAATTATTCTCTAGAGGGTACAGACTTCTAAATACCTGGGAGTGCAGCTGGATGATAAACTGGACTGGACTGCCAATACTGATGCTCTGTGCAAGAGAGGACAGAGCCGACTATACTTCCTTAGAAGGCTGGTGTCCTTCAACATCTGCAATAAGATGCCACAGATATTCTATCAAACGGTTGTGGTGAGCGCCCTCTTCTACGCGGTGGTGTGCTGGGGAGGCAGCATTAAGAAGAAAGACGCCTCACGCCTGGACAAACTGGTGAGGAAGGCAGGCTCTATTGTAGGCACAGAGCTGAACAGTTTGACATCTGTGGCAGAGCGACGGGCGCTGAGCAGACTCCTGTCAATCATGGAGGATCTACTGCATCCACTGAACAGGATCATCTCCAGACAGAGGAGCAGCTTCAGCGACAGACTGCTGTCACCATCCTGCTCCACTGACAGACTGAGGAGATCTTTCCTCCCCCACACTATGCGACTATTCAATTCCACCGGGGGTGGGAGGTAAACAGTAACATTCCACACTCGCACTCTCCATCTTGCACTGTGTTGTTATCACTCTTTAATTAATATTGTTTTTATCAGTATGCTGCTGCTGCTGCTGGAGTATGTGAATTTCCCCTTGGGGATTAATAAAGTATCTGTCTATCAATCATTGCAGTAATTATTTACCACTCTGATGCTGATCTTTCTGATCATAAAATAGGCCATTACGATAGCAACTGACGAGAAGAATTCATAATTCATTGCAGAATTACAGTATTTGAGGGTTCCTCTCGAGTGCCTCTTTCTCCTGCACGATTTGGCTCAAAAATTAATCAGCACCTCGTCAGCTCATAACAGGCTTAAGTTTAGAGTCTGTTATTTTTCCATCCAGCCATTTTAGCTCTACGCCGTCCGTCCTCAAGAAACTGTGACACACATACATACACACACAGACAGACAGACACACGCCCACCCATCATTGAGATATCGATGTTTTTCATATCAGGGGATGAGATCCGTTGAAAACTGGAGATCGAAATTTCCGACAAATCTAAAGCTTTCAAGCTGACAATAGGTTGTGGTGAGGGAGGGCGCAAAGCAAAAAAGAAGGTTGTGTAGCATAATGGTTATGGCTATTCAACAAGGCTATCAGTTCAATCCTTCACTGAGTGACCCTTAGCAAGTCATGTAATCCTTTCTATTACAACTTTTAAAAAAGTAAACTTTTATAGTACAAGTACCTATACGGAGTTCACTAAAGAAAGGCAGGTGCTTGTGTACTAAACAGTCGGCTAGTACCCTTTTCTATTATCGTGACGCAAATCGGGGACATTGACATTAGGGACCTATAGGCAACAATGCTCCACCCCCACGAACTTTAAGGTTAGTAATTGTGGTTGGGGTAGGCCATTATAATAATTTAAACTCCAAAAATTAAGCAACCGGGGCGCCTCCCCCACGGAGCCCAACACTAGAAGGGGTAGGAACTGCCATCCGTTTAGTACACAAGTACCGGAAGGCACTATATAAATGCTGTCCATCCTCTCTTTGACTTATCGAGGACTTTAAGCCAGGGAATTTTTCAGAAGAAGTGTGTCATGAAATGCTATGGGGGCTCCTTTTTGAACCCGTCTATATAATGCCAAACTGGGTATGCAAAGTAAGAAGTTTTCTCTCTTTTTTTAAATTTTATTCATTCTGATGCTTGTTCAGACCATAGAGTGCGTGTGTACTGCGGTTATTGTGTGAAAAAGCAGATATTCTATAGAATGCGTGACGTTTTCGGGCAAAGCGTGAAATGTCCGTGCTACTTTGATACTTTCCCTAGGCATTGCACACAATACAGAACGACTTGCCGGTTTGCCTTTTGGCATTGCATAGAATGCCTAGGAAATGTTTTGAAATTTTAATCATTTCATACTTTGACGTCCTAGGCGTTCTTCACAATGCCGAATTTGACCCATTGACGGTAACATACGTTCGTATATGTATTTATTTGTTGGGCTTCTGTAAAAGCCATATTCCCCCTAACAAATAAAGATCTATTTATCTGTCTATATAACCCCTGAAAAATAAAGATCAATGTATCTGTCTATATAAAACAATCAAGTTTGTTTTGGAACCCTTGTCCCATTTTTATCTCCTTCTGACAAAAGACGAGTATTCACACAGTTGTTTTTCCTGAAAGCCTGCAGTGTCTGAATCGGATACCTTTAAACTTCTGACCCACCATCACAAGAAATTTTACGCCTAAAAAGGTGTAACACAATTGCCGACATCTGTATATTTACTTTTTAACTAAAGCAAAGCGAGGTTAAGTGACTTGCTCGATGTCACATAGTGAGTTAGATGCTACAGTTGGATCAGGAAATTATGGGTGGTTTAAAGTTCAGAGCCTTTGCAACTAAACTAGACTGACTGCCTACTGGTTTCAGTTTTTACCGTGAGATAGCTACGAAGGGAAACTAAACCAGTCTTTAATTTAAAATGTAAATGTCACGTGCTGGCAGAAAATATTTTCATTAATATGTTTCTTGCCTTTTCTTATTTGTTTTATAAGTCACATATCCTACGAAAATTCACACCCGGATCACGCAGCTTCCCAAACTCCTGTAAAATACTCGCCACAAACACTAGATTACTTCACGGCCAGGTCCTCCTGGGGATACTCACCACATCCGAATCATGATTGAGGTGGTGAAAGGCTAGTGAGCCCAGCACGTAACCCGAGACATGGACTGTCACATTCAGATTCTCCATGTTTGTTGTTTTCTTTCCGCCTCAGCACGGCAGCCACTTCCCATTACCCATAATGCCACGCCGCTTCCGTGCATGCGTCCTCCTTGTAGACGGGCTGCAGGCTGCTACGTCACTGCGGCAACGTAGGTGGGCGGTGCTGCGAGTGTCCACTTAGTTTGCACGCCAGTCAAAGTTGTGCGCACTCGCACTATTAGGCAGGGTAAAATCTGATGGTTCTCTATTACTAAATCTTCATGGGTTGCAAAAGAAATTTCATTTTCAGATAACGCAGGTATGCATTGAAAAAATTATTTTATTTTTGGACACTGAATTCAAAAGCCATTTTTCTCTAACATGTAGCATTTTTTCACAAAAGTTTTCTTCCAGCTGTCAGTTACAGTTTTTTTGTTGTTTTCACACTAAAATATTTTAATGATAATTTGTTTAAACTTAGTATTAACAATATTATAATCTTTAACACAAAACAGTTATTTTATTCAATAGTAATGTCAGAATATAGCCGGAATTGACCAAGGTGAAGAGTCTAGCAGCTGTTAGTGCATACAGAATTCCTATTTTCTTTATGAGTGCGATATCAGAACCAAGAATTGACATTGGATTCAGAAGAATGAGCTTGCTACTTGAAAACAACAAGTAGCAAGCCTATATGGCAGGAGTGTTGAACTCTGGGCCTGGAGGGCCGCAGGTTTTCATTTTCACCCTTGTCCTAATCAGTAACCAGTTTTCACTGCTAATTAAATTCTTTTCCCCTTCATTTTAATAGCCCTGTTTTTAAGGATTCAGTGCTCTGAATTGATTCCTTTCTTCATTAAATGATAGCCACACAGAAATGAGACGTGAAACGAGCCAACAGATGACCAGCTAAATTGGGGCTTCAAACTCTAACCAATTTCACTCCAATCACTTTCTTAATGAGATGCTGATTCTTGCTGTTAATTAAGCCCTTTATTTAATTCCATGGCTTGTTGCTGCTCTCATTCTGCCACAGCAGACATTTCCAAAACTGTTGGTTTTCTGTTTTTTCTAAGAACACCGTTAAAATGTTTTGGTGACCTGAGAGATCAACCTTACTGAGACCTTTCTTTAATTTCAGATATTGTGTGACGGGCACAGGTGACCTGCTTATGTGGCGGCTTGTTTTGTGTCTCACTATTATTTGGCTGCTAATTAAGGAACATGAAACAACAAAGGGGCCCAAGTGAAGTTAATTAAAATTAAGGCAAAATAAATTAATTAGCAGCAAAAACTGGTCACTAATGAAGAAGATGGTTAGAATGAAAACCTACAGCCACTGTGGATGTGGATCCCAATACTCCAATTCAGTGACGGGGACACTGGGCTGTAAAAATGGCACCGTCCTTTGGATGAGACATAAAACCGAGGTCCTGACTCTCTGTGGTGATAAAAGATCCCTGGGCATCCTTCATAAAGAGCAGGGTGTATCCCGATTTCCAGGCAAAATTGCCCACCATGGCCTCTCTCACCACTTAAACAGCTATTGTGTGGTGAGTGTACTGGTGCAAAAAATGGCTGCTGTCACATCAACCAGGTGGATGCTACACATTAGTGGTAGCTGAAGTGGATCCCCACTCACTAAAGCATTTTGAGTAGTGAGAAAAGCGCTATATAAATTTAAAGAATTATTATTATTATTATTATTATAGAAATAGGGGCAGCACAGTGACACAGTGGGTAGCGGTGCTGCCTCACAGTTAGGAGACCTGGGTTCGCTTCTCGTGTCTGCGTGGGTTTCCTCCGGGTGCTCTGATTTCCTCCCACAGTCCAAAGACATGCAGGTTAGGTGGATTGGTGATTCTAAATTGGCCCTAGTGTGTGCTTGGTGTGTGGGTGTGTGTGTGCCCTGAGGTGGGCTGGCGCCCTGCCCAGGGTTTGTTTCCTGCCTTGCACCCTGCGGTGGCTGGGATTGGCTCCAGCAGACCCCTGTGACCCTGTAGTTAGGATATAGCGGGTTGGATAATGGATGGATGGATGGATGGATTATAGAAATAGGCCCCATCAAATTGTGCACCCAAGCATCCTATAGGGCCCACCATTATTGATTTCCTGGTACAGTTTTGCTGGGAGAAAGCCAAACCCTGGACAGTTTTAGAAGCCCCCAAGGACTAGGTTAGGAACCCCTGGTCCATAAAACATACACTTAAGCTTGAAGTAATTAGATAGATAGATTGATAGATACTTTATTAATCCCAAGGGGACATTCACACATTATTATTTAAAATAATCCATCCATCCATCCATCCATTTTCCAACCCGCTGAATCCGAACACAGGGTCACGGGGGTCTGCTGGAGCCAATCCCAGCCAACACAGGGCACAAGGCAGGAAACAATCCTGGGCAGGGTGCCAACCTACCGCAGTATTTAAAATAATGAAAAATGCAATAACTTGCATTGAATTATTCGGTTGGTGGATTTATCAAAGGCAACTTATTAAATTTCAGATGACATTGGTTACATTTCTTTCAGTTGGGGACCCCTGATATAGACCAGGAGTCCCCAGCTCCGGTCCTGGAGGGCCGCAGGTTTAAATTCTAACCATTTTCTTAATTAGTGACCCGTGTCTGCTGCTAATTAACTTCTTCTGAATTAATTTTAATTGATGTGCTTTATTAAGATTTGTTCCTCTGAATTACTTCATTCCGTTCCTTAAATGACATCCATCCATCCATCCATTTTCCAACCCGTTGAATCCGAACACATCTGCTGGAGCCAATCCCAGCCAACACAGGGCACAAGGCAGGAACCTATCCCGGGCAGGGTACCAACCCACCACAGCCTTAAATGACACCCAAACAGAAATTAAATTTGAAGCGAGGGAGCCAACAGAAGACCACCTAAGTCAGGGCTTCATACTCCAACTAGTTGCTTAATAAGGTGCAGAGTCTTGCCGTTAATTAAACCCGTTCTTTAACTCCATGGCTTGTTGCAGCTCTCAATGTGTAATAGCAGACATTTCCGAAATTGTTGATTTTCTCTTTTCTAAGAGCACCGTTAAAATGTTTTTGTGGACCTGAGCAGATCAACATTCCTGAGACCTTCATCTTTCTTTATTTTCAGATATTGTACGATGGTCACAGTTTGCTGCTCATGTTTTGGCTCATTTTGTAGCTCATTATTGTTTGGCAGCTAATTAAGAAAAAAGAAACAATTAAGGGGGTCTGAGTCTTCAAGACCAAATCAATTAAAATGAATTCCAAAGAAGTTCATTAGCAGCAAAAACAGGCCACTAATTAAGAAAAGGGTTAGAATGAAAACCTCCAACCACTTTGGCCCTCCAGGACTGGAACTGGGGACCCCTGATACAGACAATGATCCACCATAATAGCAAGAAAAAAAAAAAAACAACAACAATTAATAATTATCAAACTGGCATACCGTATGAGATACAGACACTGCAACAGGAGAGCAAGTCGAGGCTTTGAATGCATTGCTAAGCATCTCTTAGATGGGTTTTTACAGTAAAACTTACAGTATGTGGCCAAAATGTTAGTGGGCAGTTGAGCATCACACCTAAATGACCTTGTTGGATGTCACATTCCAAATCCAGGTGCAATCATATGATAGCCTCCAACTCTTCTTTCCACAAGACTGTGGTGTGTTTTTGGGAAATCGTGCCCTTTCAGGCATTCGTGAGGTCAGGTAATAATGATGGACGAGAGGTCGTGGCTCACGATCCATCCATCCATCCATTTTCCAACCCACTGAATCCGAACACAGGGTCATGGGGGTCTGCTGGAGCCAAACCCAGCCAACCAGGGCTGAATTTATATGAAAAGAGGCCCTAGGCTATTCCACTTATGAGGCCCTTTCACCTTCCATTTTTAAGTTTGTAAATTACATGAGAGATAATAAAATTTTGCTAACAATTTGAATGTAGGCCCCTCTTGATCTTGAGGCCCTAGGCTGAAGCCTAGTTAGCCTATAGGAAAATCCGGCCCTGCAGCCAACACAGGGCACAAGGCAGGAACCAATCCTGGGAAGGGTGCCAACCCACCGCAGGACACACGCAAACATACACCAAGCACACAGTAGGGCCAATTTAGAATCGCAAATCCACCTAACCTGCATGTCTTTGGACTGTGGGAGGAAACTGGAACGCCCGGAGGAAACCCACGCAGACACGGGGAGAACATGCAAACTCTACGCAGGGAGGACCCGGGAAGTGAACCCAGGTCCCCAGGTCTCCCAACTGCGAAGCAGCAGTGCTACCCACTGGCTCACGATCGTCTTTCCAATTCATCCCCGTTATATCCGACGGCGTTTTGCATTTTACGTGGTAAAGGAAAAGGCGATGGTTGAGTTTTTGTAAGTCTCCGCTAGGTGGCGCCCAATGCTAACTTATGAGTCAGTCCTAACTTCGTTTCCCTTCTTTTTTTATCTTCTTCAGTGTTTTGGACTCTGCTCTGATTGCAGAGGTCACCACAAACAGAGACGAGGAGTGAAGCTTCTTCACAAGTGCTCAAGAGCCGCGGCGAGGGAGACCCGTGTGGATTCGGGCAGGAGCTTTGCTCCCGTGGAGCCCAGGTCAGTTGTCCGACATGCTAATTTAGTGCATTTTTATTGCCCTTTCCTGGAAATGAACATACGGACTGAATGCCTGCAAGAGAATTTGTGTGTTTTTAGTCGTAGTGCGGCTCTGTCAGAACGAGCAAAATGACAGTCAAAGATTAGGAAAGCTTTTGTGGGTCAACTTTGTGTGACATGCAGTTAAGGTAAGTCTGAAAGGGGTGTGGCGGCTTGTTGTTTTCTTTCTTGCTACGGATTCCAGGGTACTGCTGAGATTTTCGATTTTTAACCGGTGCCTTAGACAGTCCAGTCACGCTATTACAGGATTTTTTTTCTCTTTAAGTTTCCGACATGTTGGAGACTCAACGAATCTTTTCGTAACAAACGTGGCGGCCCCATATTTCGTAATGCCAGGCGCAATCGAATCCCGCTGGCTTACCTGCTGCGCGCTTAATTTGCGGCTTTCTTTTCGCCTTCTCGAAAGACGCTCACTAAATCCATAAAGTTTACCCACCTGCCTAACACAACTCGGGAGCAATGAGCCGGAGCTCATCATGACGGCATCAGGGGCGACGCAGGAATTCTGGACGGGACGCCAGACAATCACTTTAACTTTTTACAGTCCTTATGTTGTGGGTGGGCGAAGGAGGAAAAACGGAGTACCCGGCGCAAAATCCGTAAGCTGTCCAATATCTGAGCAAGGGGAGAACGTGGGGACCTCACACAGCCAGGAGCGCGAGGGGCTACGAGCTGAACGAGTACACTGAAGGACTGGCTGCTGAAAATGGGGCTTGGTGCTCAAATGTGAATAAAATGTTCCAAATCAGTCACTTAAGCAGTGATTACCCTTAGAAACACTAATAATAATAATACATTTTATTCAGTAACGCCTTCGCTGTATTTTTAAATCAATTAAATGGTATCTCAATTATCCTGCCTTGTGCCCTGTGTTGGCTGGGATTGGCTCCAGCAGACCCCCGTGACCCTGTGTTTGGATTCAGCGGGTTGGAAAATGGGTGGATGGTATCTTAATTAAAAAGAAGGTATCCATTTATATGAAAAACATGAACATTTGTGGGTGTGTCCAGACTTTTGACAGTAGTATGTATGTATAAAATGCACACACACACTATTTGTGTGTACATATACAGGGTGGTCCAGATCTAATTATGCAATTTTCATTACGCTATAACTTATAAAAGTTTATTACATAGAGAATTCACAACTGAATGGAGGACAAGTGAGACATTACATGGAAAATCAGTGAATTAATGCAATGTAAGTCCATTTTCGTTTATTACAAGATATTTCGAACAATTCTTTTGTCTTGTATTGTTTTCCTGCATTGCATTAAAAGTTGAATAATTAGATCTGGACCTCCCTATACTGTATATTCACTGTATGTGTGCATCTATAAAACTTATGATGCATGCTGGGATAGTCTCCAGCTCCCATGTGACACTAAGATGGACAGATGAACATGTAGGTAGAGTTTGTCAGTGTTTGTACAGTTCAGTGATGAAGTGACGGCTCTTTCAAATTATTTGTCTGTTATTTAATGTTTTTAATATTTCTGTCTATCTGTTACGTGGCACCTCCATGCCTATCTGTCTCTTATATGGCGCCTTTCATATCCATCTACTTGTAGAGTACCTTTCATGTCTGTCTGTTATATAGCCCCTGTAATGTGTAGCGGCTATGAAATAAATGGCTGGACACACAACAAAGGTTTGGGGCAGCCACCCGTCTACTTTCCCTGGCTGCAAAAGGACTTAAGTTTTAGTACAGAGGGTCTTCCGCAGTTCCTGATGGTTCATTGAGAATGCACTGTGGAAGTTGGTGAATTTTTGTGCTTTTGTAAATTCTTTATGCCCCTTTTTAATTTTTTTCTGACCTGCTCTGTGTTTTGCTTTTACTTTTGGAATGGAACCCCCTTCAGATTGCCTTCTTTTTACAGGCAAATCCATTTTGCCTTTTGTGTTGGTTGTGAATGGAATGCTTTTATGTGATGAATAAATCTTTTATAAAGAGTCAGTGCTTGAACATATTACTAGCTGGGGTTTGATAGTGATATCCCCCTCTAGTGGGTATTATTGGAAGTGTTTGGGAAACGCACAAGCCCAAGATCACTATGTGCCATACCAAGCGCCAGCTAGAGTGGTGCAAATCATGCCGCCATTGGACTCTGCAGCGGAAGAATCCCACTTCACTAACTGGCAGTCTGATGGACGAATCTGGGTTTTGGCAGATGCCAGGAGAACGCTACCTTCTGGAATGCATAGTGCCAACTGTAAGTGTTGGTGGAAGAGGAGGGATAATGGCAGGGTCTGGGCTTGGCAAAGGGTCCATTAATGCTGCACTAGGGATGCTCCAATCAGGTTTTATTAGGGCTGATATCAATCATGGATATCCAGTTACTGGATTGGCTAATTGGGATACCGATTCTGATTTTTTTTTTTCCCCTTTTTCCCCTCATTCTTTATATCTTTATAAAGCTTTTACACAAAGCTCTTCTTTATTAAAGTGTTAACTTTGGAATTTTTATCATTTAACTGTAAACCGCAGTTACCTGTTCATTTTATATTAACAAAATGTGAAAAGTCAAGCAAAGTGACACCTTTTATTGGCTAACTAAAAAGATTACAATATGCAAGCTTTCAAGGCAATTCAGGCCCCTTCTTCAGGCAGGATATAATCAATAATATTAATAATATTAACAAAATGAAATTCTGTAGACTTACTAGTCGTCTTCTTCTTTTGGTTGCTACCGTTAGCGGTTGCCACACCAGATCATCTTCTTCCATATCTTTCTGTCCTCTGCCTCTTGTTCTGTCACCCCCATCACCTGCATGTCCTCTCTCACCACATCCCTAAACCTTCTCTTAGGCCTTCCTCTTCTCCTCTTACCTGACAGCTCTATCCTTAGCACCCTTCTCCCAGTATACCCAGCATCTCTCCTCTGCACATGTCCAAACCAACACCATCTCACCTCTCTGACTTTGTCTCCAAACCGTCCCACTTAAGCTGACCCTCTAATGTCCTCATTTCTAATCCTGTCCATCCTCATCACACCCAATGCAAATCTTAGCATCTTTAACTCTGCCACCTCCAGCACTATGACTGTAAAAGTACTAAAATATATTCCCATTAAAAACCTACTTTTTTACCTAATAAAATGTTTATTCATCAAAGCACGTGCACTTCAAAGCAGGTCATCCACCTGAAGCTAAGCATGGGCAGGCCCGGCCAGTACTTAGATTGGAGACCACCTGGGAGAAGCTTGGGTTGCTACTGGAAGAGTTGTTGGTGAGGCCAGCAGGGGGCGCTAACCCTGTGGTCCGAATGTGGCAGTGATGGGGACACTGTGCTGTAAAAATGGTGTCGTTCTTCAGACGAGATAAAAAAAATCGAGGGCCTGACTCTTTGTGGTCATAAAAGATCCCTGGGCATCCCTTCTAAAGAGCAGGGCATACCCCAATGTTCAGGCTAGATAGCCCTCCATGGCCTGGTCATTCTGGCCCCCTAATCCTCCCATGTCTCTAATTGATTCTCTCTCTCAAAATTTCACCACCTAACAGTTAATGTTTGGTGAGCATATTGGCACAAAAATGGCTGCCGTCACTTCTTCCAGGTGGATGCCTCACATTAGTGGTGGTTGAAGTGGCTCACCACACACTATGTAAAGCAGTCTGAGTAACGAGAAAAGAGCTACATAAATTATTATTAAATTTATTATTACTATGAAACTAGCTGTGTAAGCCTGGGCTCCTAGAAACTATTGAAATCATCAGAAAAAAAATTGAAATGCAGAGTCAGCGGTTTGGTTTTGCGGATGTGCTCGCCCCCCTTGTCTATCAGCGGCTAAGCGGGTTTGTCCTTCATTAAGGGTTTCACTTCGACGACGGAGTCTCTTTCTTTCAGCTTCATGCTGTAGCCTTGGCTTTCTGTCTTCTTCCGACTTGTTAACTTGGGGCCACCTTGCCGGCTCTTTGAGCTTCATGCTGTAGCCTTGCACTTCCGGGCCGGACAGACAGACACACACACTTCCACACTAAGACGTTTATATATAAAATAATATGGCATTAAAGAAAATAAAATGCTTCTGTTAATTACAAGGGTGGCACGGTGGCGCAGTGGTAGCGCTGCTGCTTCACAGTAAGGGGGCTCTGGTTTGCTTCCCGGGTCCTCCCTGCATGGAGTTTGCATGTTCTCCCCGTGTCTGTGTGGGTTTCCTCCCACAGTCCAAAAACATGCAGGTTAGGTGCATTGGCGATCCGAAATTGTCTCTAATTGTCCCTGGTGTGTGTGTGTGTGCCCTGTTGTGGGCTGGCGCCCTGTCCGGGGTTTGTTTCCTGCCTTGCGCCCTGTGTTGGCTGGGATTGGCTCCAGCAGACCCCCGTGACCCTGTAGTTAGGATATAGCGGGTTGGATAATGGATGGATGGATAATTAAAGGCCATCATATTGTTCACGTTCAGTAGTTCACTTATTTGAAACAAAGCTTAACTTAATTTTCACCATTTGTCTAACAGAATATATCTATTCTCACACATTGATTCAATTAATGGATATTGACAGGTTGTAGAGGGGCAAGTATGAACAAAAAAAAAAAAAAATATATATACTTTTAAAAAACCACGCTTATATTAGGTTAAAAAGTGTGCTAAAAAGTAAACAATAAGTCTCTCATACATCACTCGTAAAATAAAAGTGTGTGCACCTTTTGAAAGTTGAATGATGAAAAGCGCCCATGCTTTTATTTTACAAGTGATGGGGCGGCACGGTGGCGCAGTGGGTAGCGCTGCTGCCTCGCAGTTGGGAGACCTGGGGACCTTGGTTCGCTTCCCGGGTCCTCCCTGTGTGGAGTTTGCATGTTCTCCCCGTGTCTGCATGGGTTTCCTCCGGGCACTCCGGTTTCCTCCCACAGTCCAAAGACATGCAGGTTAGGTGGATTGGCGATTCTAGATTGGCCCTAGTGTGTGCTTGGTGTGTTTGTGTGTGTCCTGCGGTGGGTTGGCACCCTGCCCGGGATTGGTTCCCTACCTTGTGCCCTGTGTTGGCTGGGATTGGCTCCAGCAGACCCCCGTGACCCTGTGTTCGGATTCAGCGGGTTGGAAAATGGATGGATGGATATATGAGAGACTTATTGTTTACTTTTTAGCACACTTTTTAACCTAATATAAGCGTGGTTTTTTAAAAGTGTTTATACACAGTGATCCCTCGCTATATTGTGCTTCGACTTTCGTGGCTTCACTCCATTGCGGATTTTAAATGTAAGCATATTTAAATATATATCGCGGATTTTTTGCTGGTTCGCGGATTTCTGCGGACAGTGGGTCTTTTAATTTATGGTACATGCTTCCTCAGTTGGTTTGCCCAGTTGATTTCATACAAGGGACTCTATTGGCAGAAGGCTGAGAAGCTACCCAATCATAGCATGTATTAAATAAAACTCTTCAATGATATACGATATGCTTCCCACGCGGTGCTTCGCATACTTGAAAGCCCGGACAACACGTATTGATTTTTGATTGTTTGCTTTTCTCTCTCTGTCTCTCTCTGACATTCTCTGCTCCTGACGGAGGGGGTGTGAGCAGAGGGGCTGTTCGCACCACTAGACGATACGGACGCTCATCTAAAAATGCTGAAAGACTACATTCACATTGCTCCCTTCCTTGCAGCTGCTTTGTCCTGCGGTGCTTCGCATACTCAAAAGCCCGAACAGCCCTATTGAGTTTTGATTGTTTGCTTTTCTCTCTCTCTGTCTCTCTCTGATATTCTCTGCTCCTGACGCGCACTCCTTTGAAGAGGAAGATATGTTTGCATTCTTTTAATTGTGAGACAGAACTGTCATCTCTGTCTTGTCATGGAGCACAGTTTAAACATTTGACTAAAGGGTGTTATTTCATGTCTAGAGGGCTCTAATAATGTTAAAAAACGTATTTAGAAGGCAGTAAACAGGTTTTCTATGCTCTAACTGTGAAAATATTCTATTTATAAATAAAGAATCCTACTTCGCGGAAATTCATTTAACGCGGTAGAGTCTGGAACTGATTAACCGTGATAAACAAGGGTTTACTGTATATACAGTACTGTGCAAAAGTTTTAGGCAGATGTGAAAAAATGCTGTAAACAAAAAATGCTTTAAGAAATATAAATAATGATTGTTTATTGCAGGGGTGGGCAGATTCAGTCCTGGAGGGCCGCAGTGGCTGCAGGTTTTTGCTCCAACCCAATTGCTTAATAAGAAGCCCTTATTGCTCAAGTAACACTTCTGCTTCACTTTAGTCATCTTGCTCGTTAAGATTTTGAACTCTTATTGCTTATTTTAGTCTTCAACAGCAGTATTCTTGGTTTTTAATTGCTCCTAATTAGCAATAAGAAGCAAATGACAAAAGAGACCGACATTTCTCCATTTAGCTTGTTACCATTTATACCTGTGTGTATTTATCATGCTCTATTGGGTTTAATTAAATACTTGGAAGGAAAGTGAAGAGAAACAAGTGAAGGACTGAGAATAACTCGTCTGTTTTTAAACTTCAAATCTTTCGGATGATATCCTTAGAAAGGAAAAAAAAATCTAGGATATGAGAATGACTTGACATGGCAGAGTTAAAGCACTAACAAGCCATGAAATAAAATAATTGACAAGGATTGTGTTTTAATTAAGCAACTGGGTTGGAACAAAAACCTGCAACCACTGCGGCCCTCCAGGACTGAATCTGCCCACACCCTTGGTTTATTGTTATCAATTTACAAAATGCAAAGTGAATGAACAAAAGAGAAATCTAAATCAAATCAATATTTTGGTGTTACTACCTTTTGCCTTCACACCAGCATCAATTCTTATAGGTCCACTTGCACAAAGTCAGGGATTTTGTAGGATTCTAGTCAGGTGTCTGATCAACCAATTCTACCAAACAGGTGCTAATGATCATCAATGTCACACGTAGGGTGAAACACAGTAATTAACTGAAACAGAAACAGCTTCAACTGGATGAGGAACAGCCAAACTCTGCTACCAAGGTGAGGTTGTGGAAGACAGTTTCATGTCATGGCAAGATTGAGCACCAGCAACAAGACACAAGGTAGTTCTACTGCATCAGCAAGGTCTCTCCCAGACAAAGATTTCAAAGCAGACTGGGGTTTCAAGATGTGCTGTTCAAGCTCTTTTGAAGAAGCACAAAGAAATGAGCAACGTTGAGGATCGAAGACGCAGTGGTCGGCCAAGGAAGCTTAGTGCAGCAGATGAAAGACACATCAAGCTTATTACCCTTTGAAATTGGAAGATGTCCAGCAGTAGCATCAGCTCAGAACTGGCAGAAACCAGTGGGACCCAGGTACACCCATCTACTGTCCAGAGAAGTCTGGCCAGAAGTGGTCTTCATGGAAGAGTTGCAGCCAAAAAGCCATACCTCCGACGTGGAAAAAAGTCCAAGTGACTCAAGTATGCATGAAAACATAGGAACTGGGGTGCAGAAAAATGGCAGCAGGTGCTCTGAACTGATAGTCAAAATTTGAAATATTTGGCTGTAGCAGAAGGCAGTTTGTTCATCGAAGGACTGGAGAGCGGTACAATAATGAGTGTCTGCAGGCAACAGTGAAGCATGGTGGAGGTTCCTTGAACGTTTGGGGCTGCATTTCTGCAAATGGAGTTGGAGATTTGGTCAGGATTAATGGTGTTCTCAATGCTGAAAAATACAGGCAGATACTTATACATCATGCAGTACCATCAGGGAGGCGTATGATTGGCCCCAAATTTATTCTGCAGCAGGACAACAACCCCAAACATACAGCCAAAGTCATTAAGAACTATCTTCAGCGTAAAGAAGAACAAGAAGTCCTGGAAGTGATGGTATGGCCCTCACAGAGCCCTGATCTCAACATCATCAAGTGTGTCTGGGATTACATGAAGAGACAGAAGGATGTGAGGAAGCCTACATCCACAGAAGATCTGGGGTTAGTTCTCCAAGATGTTTGGAACAACCTACCAGCCGAGTTCCTTCAAAAACTGTGTGCAAGTGTACCTAGAAGAATTGATGCTGTTTTGAAGGCAAAGGGTGGTCACACCAAATATTGATTTGATTTAGATTTCTCTTTTGTTCATTCACTGCATTTTGTTGATTGATGAAAATAAACGATTAACACTTCCATTTTTGAAAGCATTCTTTGTTTACAGCATTTTTTTCACACCTGCCTAAAACTTTTGCACAGTACTGTGTGTGTGTGTATGTATGTATGTATGAATGTATGTATGTATATATAATATATATATAATAATTATTTTCAACTTTTTAGTCTTGAAAATTTTTCAAATATTCTCGAATGAAATGTTCTAACCAATACTAATGGCATCTATTGGATAATATTTCTATCTGTTGCTAGTGCCATCTATTGGTGAAATCTTGAACTATTCTTCATATGAAATTTCATTTCTTAATTGATCAATTAGTGAAACTGATTATTGATTCGTGTAGCGTCATCGGAAGTAAGTGTGCAAAATTTCAAGTCATTTGGACAATAGGAAGTGGGCTAAATATCGATTACAAGATTTGTACCAGACAACAAAGGGGTGAAGTTAATATAAGAGTGGTAAAAACATAATAAAAATTCAGAAGCCAAAACATGTGCACTTGATGCCACACTGGCGAAGCTCTTAAAACCTTTTCATCTGGCATTGTCCCAGCTAGTCGCACGCTGTCAGGTCCAAATGAGATGCCACCTTCCCAGAATGTCTCCTTTTTGTACCAGAAGGGGCGGGACGTCTCTGGCTCTGTTGTCCTCAAGGGGCGGTTTCTCAATGCTGTGATGGATGAAGGAGACAAGCCTGTTGGCAGCAGCGCCCCTTCACATCCCAAGGTAGTACTACATGCCTCAGGTGAGCCTGGAAGATGATCCTTCATGCGTGACAAGGTTTTAATTATTAATTGTACTACAGTTTTTTTTTTCCTGTTAAAATATACATTTACTACATTTATACAAATTTATTTTTTTTTCTTTACTTATTAATTGTACTACAGTTTTTTTTTTTTCCTGTTAAAATATACATTTATACAAATTTTTTTTTTTTTCTTTACAGTTTACCAGCTAGAGATTCCTAATTCCTGTGGTGTAATTTTAAATGTAAATTATCATTTTTAATTATGCAGTACTTGTTTCTGACCAAAACATACATTAATATGACACACACACAAACAAATAATAAACACAGTAAAAAAAAAAAAAAAAAAATCCGAATATCCATCAGATGTTCTGTTTTCCACTAGGGGGTGTTAGCTCCCTGGTTGGAATAAGTTCTTTTTAATTGCGGCGTTTTAAGTAACCTGAACCTGAATAGATATATTGTAAAATGTGATACGGCGGTAAGAAATCACATAAAAGAAAATAACTTCCTTCCATCCATCCATCCATTTTCCAACCCGCTGAATCCGAACACAGGGTCACGGGGGTCTGCTGGAGCCAATCCCAGCCAACACAGGGCACAAGGCAGGAACCAATCCTGGGCAGGGTGCCAACCCACCGCAGGACGCACACAAACACACCCACACACCAAGCACACACACTAGAGCCAATTTAGAATCGCCAATCCACCTAACCAGCATGTCTTTGGACTGTGGGAGGAAACCGGAGCGCCCGGAAGAAACCCTCGCAGACACGGGGAGAACATGCAAACTCCACGCAGGGAGGACCCGGGAAGCGAACCCAGGTCCCCAGATCTCCCAACTGCGAGGCAGCAGCGCTACCCACTGCGCCACCGTGCCGCCCTCAGAAAATAACTTGGCTTTCTTTAATGACGGTTTACGCGGCATAACAGACGAGGAAGCCAATGACAAGCTCATGTGTAGAGTTCGCCATTTTCGTCGTTGCGCTGGAAGGATTTTCAGGATCAGACGACGTAATCTTCCATCCGTCCATCGGCTTCAAATGTGTGCCGGGCGATGTTCCAAGGCTTTATACTCTTTCTCCATGTGCAGGCCTCCACTTAGGTAAATCATGCCATTCCAAACAAGGCAAAGAGAGGATTCAATTTCATGCTGACTCTAAACACACAGAAATAGTACAATGCCCATTTTCGTAGTTGTTTCTTTCATGTCTTCTAATGCTTGCCTAGCAGTCCTAAATGATGAGCCCTTGTGTGCTAAATCTGGCCTTGTGTTAGCTGTACATGTGAGAAGAAACAGATTTATAAAATATTTCTTGTACAGAGCACAGTGACATATTAACATATAAACTTATTACATGTTCATAAGATGTTTACCGACAAGACATAAGGCTAACATGCTGAACAAGTATTACAAGTGAAATGCACATATTTTGGTGTTAATCTGACTAAGCTTCTTTATCTTCTGTCTCGATGCATGCTCAATAATCCAGGTAAGGAAATTCTAGAAAGTTGATTCAGTTCATCTGCACATAGTTCTTTTCCAGGGAGATACGTTACATCACTCATCCGAGTGACTTCCTCAGTCTCTGTTGATTGCAGGTTTCTCCAACCTTATAAACAGTACCTTTGCATAATGGCCGAAACTAGCACCATTGACTAACAATTGGCCGTGTGATCAATGATATACAAATTGTCCATTGCTCAATGGCCATGAGTACCATTCACAGAGAGTTGGGGCATGGCTGCAATCCCAGCATTGTAAGATGGTGAAAGATGTATCCTTAGGCCCCCTCCTCGGTTCAGAGATGGTCGTTCCTTTTTTCACGTAAATGGCCTCCTTGACTCCTCGCTCAAACCAGCGTTCCTCCCTGTCCAGGATGTGCACATCTTCATCACTGAAAGAGTGACCACTGTCCTGTAGGTGTAAATAGACTGTGGAGTCCTGGCCTGATGAGGTAGCTCTTCTGTGTTGTGTCATCCGCTTTGCCAGTGGTTGTTTGGTTTCCCCGATGTATAATTCACGGCAATCCTCTTGGCACTTAACTGCATAAACTATATTACTCTGTCTGTGCCGGGGCACCTGATCCTTGGGGTGGACCAATTTTTGCCGTAGTGTGTTTTGGGGTTTGAAAGCCAACGAGACCTGGCACCTCATGCATAAACGGTGCGTACGCACTAAAATGTTGCGTAAGAACGTTTCCACGTTCAAATCGCGATGTATAAAATCTAAACTTGGCGTAAAGCCACGCACATTTCCACAGCAACTCATACCCTGGTGTACACAAGTTCTGCGCTCGGTTTTGCAGACTGCTGGCACCCAGTGTCAAAGCAGTGCTACTGTTCCTGTGTGGTTTCCCTTTCTTTTTTAGATCCACATCCCTGACGCGGCTTTATAAATACACTGAAACTAACTGCATATTGTTTATTAGTTTAATGCATCTGATTGTAATTAACCAGTAACAATATAATGGTCCTCAGAATGGTCAAAGTATTCTAAATACCATAGCTGCTTTAGCGTTGTTACTCTCAATGCACCTTCTTCTTCTTCTTTCAGCTGCTCCCGTTAGGGGTTGCCACAGCGGATCATCTTTTTCCATATTACTCTCACTGCACCATTCAGAGTATTTATATCACTGTATCTGAGTGTGAATCACACCTGTACAGCAGCTGATCAGAAAGAGAATTGTCGGTATACAGCATCAAGCACATGCTGCCTCAGCCGTGCACACAATCTATTTGAACTGCTTTCATACAGCAAACGCTTCAGAGCCTTTCCTGTACAGACCTCGCGGTTCAGAAACTGTTTCAAGAACTCTAAACGCACTCAATCATTCCATCAAGTGCTCTTTGTAGAACTGTTTGTACTTATAAGTACAATTACCTCACTGTAAACTTGCAGTACAGTTATAATATTACACAACCTGAGTCACTTTATAAAGTGCGTAATTACATACGATGACAATATCATTTTTAAGATGAAATGCAGCAAAATATGTTATACAGGTAAAACTTTAACTTCATTTAAATAATCTTTATTGTTAATAATTAAACATGTGAGGACACGGTGCCGCAGCGCTGGCGCTCTGTTCACGGATTGTTCTTGCCTCGCGCTGTATTCTTGCTTGTGCTGACGCGACACTGGATGGATAGATGGATAGAATAATTAAACACGTACTACAAAGATATTTCAATGTTCCGTAAAAGTTTTGAAGAATCGGCGTTCTAAGCTTACAAATGGCTTAACGTCTATCACAGAGCCGATTGTGTGGCTATTTGGAGAAAGAAAAGTAAGGACAGGAATTGGGGGTTAGTACGTTTGAAAGAGTACTGCTGCAATAAAGTGTTTCATCGAAGGTCGTGCATGGCGCAGCAAGCCTCTTGCACGAGACATGAACAATCACTGCTCCACTGTGTTCCCATGTTTAATAACACACTTTAACTAATGTCATCATGAAAATGATATCATGTATACTTCTCAGTATTTTAAATATTCAGAGAGCTGCAATATCACGAATGTAATGGATTATGTGTCCTGTCGGAGGAAGAGAAAGCCCGTTTAAGAAGCAGGTAGTGATTCACAGACACAGAGCACATAGAAGATCAAATACAAAACAAAACATTTAATGTGCTACTTTAGTTACGATAGGATTTGAGAAACTAGTAAATTAAACGATTTTAAGATGAAGTTTATAATGTTCTACTTTAATGACAAAATGAACTACGTGATTAAAGTGGAAATATAGAGATTAAAGTTGACATTTCGTGCTTTTTTTCCCCACTGTGTGCCTTTTTTTTTTTTTTTTTTTTTTCTCTGTACCCTAATAAGCTTTCATATGACACTCAGACGGTGGGCTACGACTCGCCTTTTCACGGCAACTTTGATATCTGACAACTTTTTTTTTTATTTCGGGAACTGTGCGACTTTGTGAACTTGAGCTTTCGAGTTTCTCCGACACTCTGTCACTCGATCAACTTCCTTTTGTTGTTTATACCACTGTTTAAACTAACAAATAGTACGTTTTTCTTTGCCTCAACTTGGTATTCGCTGAAATTCTTCTATTTCCCCCCATGCTTTTGCCATTCTTCTTTTCACAGAAGGCTGATCTTAGGGGCTATTTATATTGATTTGCATATTCAAAGAGGCGTAATTCTGGGAGGAGTTGGGGCGGGACAGCAGACACGTGCACGTGCGTTACTTTTCACACTGACCGAAATTTATGGAGTGGGAGAACATGGAAGTTGGTGTTCGCACAGGTTTATGCATCTGGATTTTTTTGTGCGTACGCACATTTCCGCTTTTGTGCTTTCGTCATGTTATAGTATGAATTCTACGCACGGCGTTATGCATGAGGCCCCTGGTGTTTTGGAAAAAATGCGTCTCGGCTGTTACGATACTCCTGACACACAAGGGATCACCAAAGGTTTTCGCTTAGGCAGCGGTTGTCCTTCCTCTCTCCTGGATTGCATTCTTTAGGTGCCTTCCCTGCTTTGACAAAAGTCCAGCTGGGATAGCCACATTTTCTCAGGGCCTTTTTGATATGATGTTCTTCTGCTTCCCTGGCCGCTGTGTCTGTGGGTATGGTGTTTGCTCTGTGTTGTAGAGTCCTGATGACACCTATTTTGTGCTCTAGTGGATGGTGAGAGTCAAACCTTAAATACTGATCCGTATGCGTTGGTTTACGGTACACATCAACTTTCAAATGTCCCCCATTGCTGATGGAAATTTCACAATCTAAGAAGCTTTCCCAAATGAGACGCATTACCTGCATTGTGAGGGAGCATCAGTTATGGCACTACGGCCATGTGGCGCGATTCCCAGAGGGTGATCCAGCTTGTAGGATCCTCATTGTTGACCTGAGTCGCTGGACCAGGCCAAGGGAATGCCCAGATAACACCTGCATGCAGGAGAAAGATGGTCATTTCTGGAGGGTGGGACTGGACCGCGTGTCTGCCTGGGGTGTTGCCAACCGGGATCCTGAGTTGTTTCTTCGTGTGGTGGGTGCAGCAACACACTGTACCAATGCATGCTCCCCAGCTTAATTTGACTTGTGTCTGTTTACCTTTGAGCAAGCTAACTTTGCAGTATCATTATCACTGGCAGAGCAGCTCTGAGAAGCCTGAGGGAGGATCAGCACTTAGAACAGCCAATCGGCTCCAAGCTTACCGATGACATCACAGCTCCATGTATTCTAAAGAGGGGTTATTCTGTGTGATGCCACTCATCCCCCTGTTTAAAGACATCTATAAATAGCTCCAGGTCACACTGTTTCAGGTGCACACCTGAGTTATTTATTTACTAAGAGGGAGCTGCTGAAATCAAAATCTGTGTCTGCAAACAAATGAACCTGTAATGGCCGATGTCAGATCAGACTGTGATTTGAAAATCAGTTCAAGGTAAGAAGTGACTAAAATTTCCCTTGCAGCTCTTCTGGAAAGTTTGCTTTATAGAGTAGAATTCCACGTAAAACATGATTATACATTTTTCAGAAGCGTTCATATTTGGTTTTATAGGCTGTTCGGTTTTGACTTGCCTTTTTTAAGATAACATTCTACCTTATCTTGCTTTCAGTTAAACTTACACAAAGATTGCTTTTGGGTGTTTGCCTGTGGACTGCTGAGGTATTAGCTAAACAAACAGGCTTGATGGACTGAATGGTCTCCTCTCGTTTGTCAAATTTCTTCTTCTGTGGAATCAAAGTATTCAGACCCCCTTTACTTTCTGCACACTTTATTTATGCTATAGATTTAACTTTTAACTGGATACATTTTTGCCCATTAATGTACACTCAATAACCCACAATGGAAAAGTAAAAACATGATTTCAGAAAGATTTGCAAATTGATTATTTATCAAAAAAAGGAATACCATATATACTCGCGGATAAGTTGACACTTGATTTTATTGTATAACTAGACATTAAGCCCATTACAATAACAGGCACTAGAATAGCAGTGCATAAACATTAGTAGGAACAGTCTATATTAAATGGCAAAGGACCGTCTATTTTCTGTTACAGTAATACTGGCTTGTATGTGGCTGTAATATGCGTCACTGTATTGTGTGCCTTTAATTTTCTCTCACAGTAAAACGTCTCTCCAGCACGTATTTTAATCTGTGCTGGCGTGCAGCTGATTACTGTATGTGTGGCGTCTCCCCAGCAATGGATTTTATGTGCGCGAAAATAAATCTACTTCTAAAAGTCATCCTATTGTAATATCATGAAAATTCGTATATTTAGGAAAACACTTTACACTTTACCGGGCCAAGTTTGTTAATTGCAAATCTGACATCCTCAGAGTGAACACTTGCACAACAACAACAAACACTAATCCCACCTCTTTGCGTCTCAGTACCCGATTGGATTTTTCGTGCGTTATGTTTTAGGTCTTACCTCATTTACCGAAATCCAATTGGATCAGCTGCGTGATATTTTATAGGTCCCGACCTCTCTGTCTTGTGTGACGCGTCAGGCAGCCTTTGAAGCATCGCACCGTGCCCCACGCATGCGCACTTCGCCAGAAGACACACACACACGGACACATGGACGCACACAGGGATTTTATTAAAGAGGATTTCTGATATTTTATAATGTTGGTCGTATAAGTTGAATGTGGAAAACTGACGCTATTGGTCCAAAAGATTATGATACATTAACACCTACCTGAGAGAGTAACCACGGTGCACACTGCCTTTTTTTTCTATGTGAGTGCAGCAATGTGCTGTATCAGCGTGTGCTCCTAACCTCTCTCTCTTTCTCTATTGTGCCTACGTGACCACACGGTGATACCCTAACTATTCCGAAGCGACGTTTGCACTGATTTGTGTTTTTTGTATCTCACACCCTCCTACACCTTTATGGTTAGAGCATCCCTTATCTACAATGGGGCGTTCAATCAGAAGAAAATATGAAGCTGGTTTTAAATTAAACGTCATGGAAGTAGCAAAAGAAATTGGTAATTGCGCTGCTGCAACAAAATTCGATGCGTCTGAGAAACTGATGCAAGATTGGGGGAGGCACGAAGATGAAAATAAAAAAAAAATAAGTTTTGCATTTTTAAACGGGCGTATAAGTCGGGGTCTGATTTTTATGATCGATAAGGCCCGACTTATACGCAAGTATAAACGGTATATGTAAGAGCCATTTTCCTAGTTATATAAGATTCATAAATATTTTACTAGATGACAATGCATAATCTATGGGAGGTTCCTAAAACCCCCATAAGTAGTATTGAATTGGTATATTCTTGCCATTTCTAACAGCTTTGAGTAAACATTATTCTTCAGTTAGTGACACCCTTGCCATGTGTAAGGTGTAGAGGCATACGGTTTTAAACTGTGACCATGCCTATGTGCTTATGGGCCTACGGGCTTTTTGAGTGTGTAAAGTAACTCGTAAAACAGCACTTATTTAAGTGCAGAACCGTACACTTGTAGTGTACAGAAGAAGAAGCTTAGAATCTTTAATTATAGAAAGAAGTAAAGAACTGTTAAGTACAGAAATAACTAAAGTTTCCCAAGAAAAGCTAAGTTTAGAGAAGATACATTTTTCCCTTTTTTTGCCTTTTTATTCTACGTTGCAGCTATTTTTTTCTTTTATTCTTGTGTGGATTATTTGCCTTTAACTTTCACTAAATATTTTTAAAACAAACTTTTGGACAGAGATTTCTTTTGACACGTGTTTTACCCGTGCTTGATCTCGCCTTATGCTTCAGCGGCTACAGTATATGAATATTGAATATATGTATATATGCCAGGTCTCTAAAGACCCTAGGTATGTAATAGTGTTTGTTGAATGACCCATATATGCAACTGATAATTTGAATATTTTATGTTGCTTAATCAAAGTCCTGATTAGGTAGGGCTGCTTAATTCATCATGTATTAATCGCCATTGCGACTGCCTTGATTTACTAATCATGGAAAGTGACGATTATTGCACTCTGTTTAGTACTCCCATTCTATCGGAGATCAAGCAAATGAATGTCTTACTCGAGCACGCTGGAGAATCAGAGGAACGCACATCCTAGGATTAAATAAGAGCTAAAAGCATTCTAGCTGCGTTTTTCCAAAATTACCAAAGTTCAGCAGCTCTAACTTAAAAAATGGGAATCAACAAAATGATTCCACAGACAAAATGTATTAGTTTTTAAAAGTTTTACTTAAAATTCAAAGTAAAACATCCATCCATCCATCCATTTTCCAACCCGCTGAATCCGAACACAGGGTCACGGGGGTCTGCTGGAGCCAATCCCAGCCAACACAGGGCACAAGGCAGGAACCAATCCCAGGCAGGGTGCCAACCCACCGCAGGACACACACAAACACACCCACACACCAAGCACACTCTAAGGCCAATTTAGAATCACCAATCCACCTAACCTGCATGTCTTTGGACTGTGGGAGGAAACCGGAGCACCCGGAGAAAACCCACGCAGACACGGGGAGAACATTCAAACTCCACGCAGGGAGGACCCGGGAAGCGAACCCAGGTCCCCAGATCTCCCAACTGCGAGGCAGCAGCACTACCCACTGCGCCACCATGCCGCCCAAAGTAAAACACTTCACACAAAAAAGAAAAAGTTAAATAGCAAAAAAAAAAAAGTTCTGTTCAAAGCTTAAATCTTGTTACATTTCAAATCATTACAAATCACTTCAAAAAACATTTCTGAACCATTTCAAAATGACGACATTCAGAAAACTGTGTGCCTATCCCATTTCTGAGTTGAAAATGGGTGTTACAAGTCCGTGTTTACTGGGACCTGTTCTGAACACAACTGACTCAATTATCACACAGTATCTCAGTTATAGCAAGAAAGTTGTACCTCTTACTAACTTATAGGAGGAAAAGACTATACCATTGTCTGCGACTACACTGCACAACAAAGTTTTTGCTTCTGTTTTTTGCACTGTTGGTTGTTTCGTATAGATTTTTGGGTGCTGATCACGAATATATCACATCAAAATTTACCCATCACGTACCGTTTCAGTTTTGTCATGATTTGTATCCAAACATTTTCGCTCCCGTAAGTGACTTATCAACAACGGTTTGTGTAGCCCGGGGCATGTCCAGCCATGGAATCAGGGCAGGTTGGAAGCTGTTCTGTGGAAGTTGACATCCTGGACAGATCTGAACGAGCTTGACGCTGTCTCAGTGTGCTATAAAGGTGGCTGGCATACATCGATTTGGTTAATCTCGATAGTCAGTGTGTATGTAGAGTATCCGTATAGTAAAGTATAGTATCTGTAGCAATATAACAGTAAGTAAGCTTGATGCTATAGACGTCTTGGTGTCTCGTCAATGTCATAGATAGATAGATAGATAGATAGATAGATACTTTATTAATCCCAATGGGAAATTCACATTCTTCAGCAGCAGCATACTGATACAATAAATAATATTAAATTAAAGAATGATAATAATACAGGTGAAAAAAAAACAGACAATAACTATGTATAATGTTAAATATTAACGTTTACCCCCCCTGGTGGAATTAAAGAGTCGCATAGTTTGGGGGAGGAACGATCTCCTCAATCTGTCTGTGGAGCAGGACAATGACAGCAGTCTGTCGCTGAAGCTGCTCTTCTGTCTGGAGATGACATTATTTAGTGGATGCAGTGGATTCTCCATAATTGATAGGAGCCTGCAACTTCGTAAAAAGTTAGTTCCAGGACAGAAAAATGTGGCACATGAATTACTTGTCGATCCGGCAAAGATATTTTTGCCTCCTCTTCACATAAACCTGTGATTCATGAAGAATTTCATGAAAGCACTGAACAAGGAAGGCGAAAGTTTTCGTTATTTATGACAGATGTTCCCGAGAATAACTGACGCCAAGATCAAAGAGGGCATTTTTGTTGGCCCCCAGATCAGACATGTTATGAGTGACAAGCGGTTTGAAGATCTGTTAGTTGGGCCGGAAAAAATTGCCTGGAAAGCCTTCAAAGATGTTGTTGACAATTTTCTGGGAAATTACAGAGCCCCAAACTCCATTCAGCTGGTAGACAAACTTCTCAAAGCATACAAAACAATGAAGTGCCACATGTCACTCGAGATTCATTTCCTCCACTCACATTCGGACTTCTTCCCCGCAAATCTCGGTGCTGTCATTGACGAACACAGTGAAAGGTTTCACCAGGACATTGCTACGATGGAGAGACGATACCAGGGCAACTGGAATCTGGCAATGCTTGCTGACTACTGTTGGACACTGCAACGTGATGCGCCAGACATTGAATACAAAAGAAAATGAGGAGCAAAACACTTTTCATTCTGTTGAATTTAATAGTTTATGTGAAACATAAACATGACTAAATACGTTATTGTCAGTAAACGTAGAGTTCCTATGTGATGCAGTAAAACCAAAACTACTGTATATTTGTGCATACCCAGTAGGTACCTGTCACAATCCGCAAAAACTTTTCAGGAAGCAAGAAAAATTGTTGTGCAGTGCTATGGAAGAAATTTTATATTCTATTCAAATTAAGCAAACATTAATGAGTTTAACTCAAAACTTTAACTTTCTAAGATTGGCTGTTACAAGCATATTTAGGAGTCTGATTCCCAGACAACATCTTTTAAAGTAGTGGGCATACATTTCTTTTCTGTTTGCAGCAGCTTCCATAAAAATTGAGAAATATAAATTATTCTGAACCCAGATCATCTGACACTTGTTAAGCGTTGTGATGGATGGCGCATGTGGGCATAAAAAAGCCAGACTGGCATTTGCTAAAATGTGTATTTGACAAGCCACAGTGCTTCTGGGAGAATTTCATTTGGACAGATGAGACAAGAGTGGAGCTTTTAGGCGAGTTACATCAGCTCTGCGTCCACAGATGAAAAAATGAAGCTTTCAAAGAAAAGAACACCATAGCTACTGTGAAACTTGAAGGAGGCTCACTTATGTTTTGGGGCAGCTTGGCTGCATCTGCCATGGGGGAGCCTTGAGTCTGTGCAGAGAACAATTAAATCTCAAGAAGCCAAACGCAGTGCCTAGTGTCAGAAAACTCCGTCTCAGTGGCAGGTCATGGACCCTCCAACAGGATAAGGAGCCAAAACAGAAAAGTCCAATGTTTTGTTCTTAGCCATTCTTGTGTGAAGTGACCTTCTATGATCCCTGATTGGAATCTAATCAAACATCTATGGAACAAAATGAAACATTCAGTCTGGAGAAGACCCCCTTCATACCTGACCCGCTGGAGCAGTTTGCTCAGGACGAGTGGGCCAAACCACTGCCGGACTGGTGCAGAAGTCTCATGGAGAGCTCCAGGAATTGCTTGTGTGCAGTTATGGCCTCTAAATGTTCTGCAACAAAGTTATTAGGTTGAGGGTCCCATCATTTTTGTCCGTTAAATGGTCACTTGTATTATTATTTGAAATATTCTGTTGAATCAAAACTCTAAAGAAAACTCTGATTTTTGTTAACTACGGAATAAATACTTATGGGCGCCAATGACATCTATTGGTTTAGAGTTATTTCAGACACACTTAGGGGTGGGCTGTGGGGGGGGGGGGGGGGTCCCCCTTTTTTTTTTGTAAAGGAGGAACCCTTTATAATATATAACTGCATATAACTGTACTTCATTTTCCAGAATTTGTTAAATAATCGACTGTATGTTATTCGTCCGACTTGTGGTCAACAGTACTGTATAAGGTGAGGGTTGGATCCCAAAATGTATTTATGGAGTTTCAGATTCACAGGGGTCCGCACCCCAAACCCTCCACGAATCACAAGATGGTAACTGTAATCAGAATTATAATATCAAAGGCAATAATTGTCAGTTATTCATTTTGTCATAATAATGCTCCCCTAAGATTAGGTTAACACTTTGCTTGTTGCCCGTTATATACCCTTTGTTAACTGTGTTGTTTTGTATCTCCCCCCTACCCCCAATGCCAACTGTAGGCCATATAAGACGATCAGCACCACCCGCCTAGGACACCTTTAATGAAGAAGACATGGATGAGTTTGGAAAAGTGGCCTACAATGTATTGTGTGTATGGCTGACACTTGTAGCCGTGCTGATTATGGTGCCCGCAATGTTTGGCATCTCTCTGGGCATAAATGAGATGTACATGAAGATTTTAGTGAAGACTCTAGAGGTACCCTGTTTGATGTGCTTTAGGGGATTTTTTGTTTATTTTTGAATTCATTAGACATACCTGCTTTAACTAAAAACACGTTCTTCATTTGTTTGCCAGTGGGCCACGTTAAGGATTCAGAAAGGTGTAAAGGAAATTGAGAGACTTCAGAGGGCAGCAACGAATGGTAAGCTTTTCCACTTATTGTGTTCTAATATTATGCTGCAGGAAGAAAAACAAGTGGCAGTTTGTAGGCCAAGTGCCAGGATGGCAGTCCTCAAGTTCGGTTTTCAGGGACCCCTGTGACTGCAATCTTTCATTCCAACTTGCTTTTCCTGTCGCTGTCAGTTAGCCATTTGTTTATTTCTAACTGATCATATTATTTAATTTGCTCTCCCTTTTTCTTCTCTTATGGTTTATTCATTAAAGTGTGGCAGTGTAAGATTTTTCATTTGAATTACGTCCATATTACTGTGTGTTCATTAAAAAAAAAAAAAAAAAACAGCATTTCTAAATTAAATGATCGTCAATATGACGATCTGGGTTGGCTGCTGCTGCTATAACCTTCTTGAACCCCAGACCTCTGATAGTCATGCGCCGAAATGAGCCGGTGGCAATGAGGACAGAGAGCAGCGAGAGCAGGTGCCAAGGGGCTCCATGCTTTTATTAACAAATCAAACCTGCACTGCACTTTGATCAGGAGCGGACTTCTTTCTTCTTTGGTCCCTAGCTGGCGTTTGGTCTGGACCTGGTCCTAAGCCCGTACACTGCTGTGGGTGCCGATGGTTGTCGGATTTCATTTTGCAGGCGTTTCCATGCAAGGCGATCCATGGCGGCTGTTCTAGCCTCGTCGAGGCTGAGTCGACGGTTTCTGATATCGTCTTCGACCTGCTTGAGCCATGTTTTCTTTGGTGCCGTTCTTTGGATTCTCCACTGGGTGGGTCGATCGCACCAGAGGAGTTTGTGTGGTAACCGGTTGCCTTCCATTCTGCAGACGTGACCAAACCACTGTAGTCGTCGTCGTTGTTGAATTTGCTCCTCGATTGTTGGCTGTTGATCACCCCGGCGACGGATTTCCTCATTTCGTATTCGGTCTCGGAGTGAAATACGTAGGATTTGTCGCAGGCATCGCATTTGGAAGACCTCGAGTTTGTTGAGGTCTTGCTTGAGCAGTGTCCACGTCTCGGATCCATAGAGGAGAATTGGCAAAATCAGAGTTTTGAAGAGTCGAATTTTGGTCTTGTTGGAGATGTTGGTTTGCTTCCACAGGCACCACTTTAGGGAAGCAAATGCCGCGGTTGCTTGACCAATTCGACTGGCGTCCACAGTAGAGGTCCACACTTTCTTCTCCTGGACCAGCGACCCAAGGTATTTGAATTTTTGGACCTGCTCGATCTGTACACCATCAAGTTGCACATTTGTCTGCGATCCGTCTGTTGTCAGTACTTTCGTCTTGTCTATGTTTATTTTCAAACCATATGGCTGGGCGACGTTGCAGAGGACGTCCGTGGCCTCCGCGTCGTCGCCGGCCAGGATGTCACTATCATCTGTGAACATGAGATCAGTCAGGAAGCCATCCTCACCATACTGGATTCCTTGTCTGCCTTCGAAGACCTTTCTCATGATGGCGTCGACTACGATGTTAAAAAGCAGTGGAGAAACAACATCGACCTGGCGGTAATCGAACTCCGCCAAGGACGGTCCTAAGCCCGGCTGCAAAAGGAGGAAGGTGGTCGCCCTGCCGAGGTGGCCAGAACCGGGAAACCGGGGAAACTAGGCACGAAACCAATGGATCATCAGGAGCGGACTGGGTCCCAAAACCAACCCGGGCATCGGTGACGAGGTCGACCCACTTGGCCCATTATTCATTGTAATTTTCTTCCAATTTGTGATGAGTATGCGGCTCGCTACTCGCTATGAGCCTATAATATGAACTCTATCTAAAATGTTGCCAAACCTGATCTGTACACTGTTGTTTAGACACAACTTAAAATCTGACAACATGCTTAGAAATAAAATTTAATGAAAAATAAAAATTTAGTGACACAGCTTACACGTTATTAGAGTACATGTCAAATGTCAATGTCATGTCCAAGAACAACATCATTTATTTCTATAGCACATTTTCATGTAAATAATGGAGCTCAAAGTGCTTTACATGAAGAAGAAAGAGAAAAAAGACAAAGTAAGAATTAAAATAAGACAACACTAATTAACATAAAATAAAAGTAAGGTCCGATTGCCAGGGAGGACAGAAAAAACAAAAAAACTCCAGACGGCTGGAGAAAAAAATAAAATCTGCAGGGGTTCCAGGCCATGAGACCACCCAGTCCCCTCTAAGCATTCTACCCAACATAAACAACATCAATCAGTCCTCGTTGTATTCAGGGTTCTCATGGAAGGGAACGCGCTCAAGAGGGTGAATGTCGCCAAAGAGGTGTTGGCAAAGGAGTAGGAGGCATGCTGAGAGTCTCCTTCAAAGACAGAAAGTATAAAACCGTTAGAATTATCTGAGAATCGTTATTTATGGAAACGTGGGTGAGAGAAGGAATGCCGGGGATGAGACGTTAGTAAAGGCGTAGGAGGCACACTGAGAGTCGCCATCCAAGATGAAGTATGAAAGTGGGCATTAAACAAGAAAAGGAGTCTTGAAAATAATGAGAGATTGTGAGAAGCAGGCATTATGTGAACGGGTTTGAGAGACGGAGCACCGGTGAAGAGACATTCACATTCACACACACATGCTAATACTGAGGAAAGGTGCTGAAGGTACACATAGAGCAAGAGATGATGGCAAATCTCTCTATTATAAAAAAAAAATCTTGGAAGGAGGCGATACGTGATCCACTCGGAAGACAATTTGACGTCCCGTGAGACAAAAAGACAGCTGCTGTACAGGCTTTTAAATGTTCGACAAGCAGAACACACAGCTCGGCAGCAGCAGCTGAAAGAAAGCAGCTGAACAGACCGCATCTCCTCAGCGTGCGTTCATCCCAAATCCCGCCCCCCCAAAACAACGTGGGCGGCAAAGACGTGAAGTGGCTAGAGCATAGCGCACCCGGGGTAAGGGAAAGGGAGGGGGTGGGCCAGCGAAGCAAGCAGGGGGCAAAGCCCCCTGTTATCTGTTATCTGTCTTCGGCAGCTACCAAGGCTAGTAAATAATAAATGGGGGGAAAATAAAATTCCCAAATGAGTTCCAAACAATAAAATCTATGAAAACATAATGTGTTCCTGCACCAATTTTTTTTTTTTTTTTTTGAAACTCATCCCGCTTAACTAATAGTCTTATTGGTTCTGACACTTGGTTTGATGTGCAAAAATTGAAAACCCGTCCGTTTCAAATGAAATTTACAGCACAAAGTGCACAGAAAAGCGAAGCGGTCCGAATACTTTCTGAATTCACTGTGTTTGAATTCTCAAATCCCTCATTTCAGTTCAGGGTTGAGAAAGACAGAGCCTGTCTCGGCAACATTGGGCACAAGGCAGGAGGCCACTCAGGACGGGGTTGCCAGTCAATCATATGTGCACTGGACTGGGGCCTTCTCCAGGATTGGACATGAAGTAACTAAAAAGTTGCCTTATGTTTCATGGAGGCTTGTGTACATGTTGATTTACTCGCTGGTTCTAATCAAGTTACATGAACAGCTCTGTACAGTTGCAACATGTTCCTCATTGCGACACTCCTGAAGTGTGCCAGTGTATGCCACTCCTCGTATGCTTAACGGATTGTCCTCCTTTAACCTTTATTCACAGTCGTTTGTTAGATAGAACTGCCTAAATTACATAACCATTAAGTTAGCTATTACACCACAGCGTGCTTTTGTGTCAAAATACAAATGCAAAAGGTGAAGGGCGTGTAAAACGAAGAACCTGGAAACGACCTGATAGGCTCATACTCTACTGCTGGGGCTGTTTTTTTTTTTTTTTTTGTTTTTTCTTTTGTCTGCTTAAATAAAAGTTTTAAAGTGCTCATGTGGGGGAGTGAAAGAAGATGCAAGAGGAGAAGAGGGGCCTTATTAATGACAAATGCTGTGTTGGATTGTTAAAGAAAGCCTGTGAACGTGACTCTGGCAAATAACTGGAAGGTTTTTTTTTATCTCTAAACTGTGTCTGATGGAGCGCGGTCTGCTGTTTGGGGCTCCATGTGTATATGCATATTTACAGTCATATGAAAAAGTTTGGGACCCCCATTCAGCCTGCATAATAATTGGCTCTCCTTTCAACAAACAAGATAACAGTGGTTTGTCTTTCATTTCCTAGGTACATCTGAGTACTGCGGTGTTTTCCGAACAAAGATTTTTAGTGACGCAGTATTCAGTTGTATGAAATTAAATCAAATGTGAAAAACTGGCTGTGCACAAATGTGGGTCCCCTTGTCATTGCGCTGATTTGAATGCCTGTCACTGCTCAATGCTGATTACTTGCAACACCAAATTGGTGTGATGAGCTCGCTAAGCCTTCATAGACAGCTGTGTCCCATCATGAGATATAAAGGTATTTAAGGTGGTCAATTACAAGTTGTGCTTCCTTCCCTTTGACTCTCCTCTGAAGAGGGACAGCATGGGATCCTCAAAGCAACTCTCCAAAGATCTGAAAACAAAGATTGTTGAGTCTCCTGGTTTAGGGGAAGGCTACAAAAAGCCATCTCAGAGGTTTAAACTGTCAGTTTCTGTAACTGTAAGGAATGGAATCAGGAAATGGAAGGCCACAGGCACAGTTGCTGTTAAACCCAGCAGGTCTGGCAGGCCAAGAAAAATACAGGAGCGGCATATGAACAGGATTGTGAGAATGGTGACAGACAACCCACAGATCACCTCCAAAGACCTGCAAGAACATCTTGCTGCAGATGGTGTATCTGTACATCATTCTACAATTCAGCGCAATTTGCACAAAGAACATCTGTATGGCAGGGTGATGAGAAAGAAGCCCTTTCTGCACTCACGCCACAAACAGTCGCTTGTTGTATGCCAACGCTCATTTAGACAAGCAGATTCATTTTGGAACAAAGTGCTTTGGACTGATGAGACAAAAATGGAGTTATTTGGTCAGAACAAAAAGCGCTTTGCATGGCGGAAGAATAACACTGCATTTCGAGACAAACACCTGCTACCTACTGTCAAATTTGGTGAAGGTTCCATCATGCTGTGGGGCTGTGTGGCCAGTTCAGTGACTGGGGCCCTTGTTAAAGTCGAGGGTCGGATGAATTCAACCCAGTATCAGCAAATTCTTCAGGATAATGTTCAAGCATCAGTCACAAAGTTGAAGTTATGCAGGGGTTGGATATTCCAACAAGACAATGACCTAAAACACAGTTCGAAATCTACAAAGGCATTCATGCAGAGGGAGGAGTACAATGTTTTGGAATGGCCGTCACAGTCCCCTGACTGTCTATGGGATGATTTGAAGCAGGCTGTCCATCAAATTGAACTGAACTGGAGAAATTTTGTATGGAAGAATGGTCAAAAATACCTCCATCCAGAATCCAGACGCACGCGCTTTAGCACTAGTCCTGTTAAGGTCCACTGAATTGATTTGTATACTTCACTGAAAGAGTCATTCAAAAATAGAGTCGTTCATGAATCTCCCATCACTAGTTGAAGTCTATTTGATTGATTGATTGATTGATTGATAGGTAGAACTTTATTTGTCCCCAGGGGGAAATTTGGCTTTTAACATAAGCTCAATAAATACATACATACTGTACATACATACATAAATAGGTAGATAAGTAAAGAAATAAATATACACACACCAGAATGACTATAAAGCAAGAAATTTAAAAGAAAGAAAGAAAAGTTCTGGTTTGTCTTACTCAGTCCCAGTTGCTGTTGGTATAAAGGAGCCCCCCGTTCCTTTAAGCAATTGGGTTGGAGCAAAAACCTGCAGCCACTGTGCAGGGCTTTAAGAAGAACAAAACAAAAAACACAAGAACGCTCAGTGAAACACTCGAGATCGCTACACGCGGTAAACTGTTATGATGCGGGAATTCTGGGCTGCATCTGCCAGAGATGCGTCACAAAGCATCAGCCAATCAGCAGCAAGGAGAAATGAATGACGCTCTCGAATTGGCTACTTTCACCATCACAAGTCGTATTTTCCTCTATGGTTGCTTTATGCTCTCTACAGTATTGCCACGAAAAAACCCATAAAAAAGGATATTTCTGGTTTCCGCTAATAATTATTAGTTAGGTTCTAAGGAAAAATCCACGAACGACTGAGATCACGACCTCTGAACTGCAACTTCACGGGGTTCTACTGTATAGTCACATATAAGTCTGATTTTGAAACCTGAAAAATCGATCATAAAATCAGACCCCGACTTATATGCTCGTTCAAAAATGCGACACTTAATTTTTTTTTTTTTTTTTTTTTTTTTTTTACATCTTTTTGTCTCCTCCAATCTTGCATCAGTTTCTCAGACGCATCGAATTTTGTTGCAGCAGCGCAATTTCTTGCGCTGCTTCAACGACGTTTAATTTAAAACCAGCTTCATATTTTCTTCTGATCGAACCCTCCATTGTAGATAAGGGATGCTCTTATGATAAAGGTGTATGAGGATGTGAGATACAAAAAAACACAAAACAGTGCAAACGTTGCTTCGTAATCGTTCGGGTATCACCGTGTGGTTACGTAGGCACAATTAGAGAGAGGTTAGGAGCACACGCTGATACAGCACATTGTCGCACCCACATAGAAAATAAAAAAGGCCGTGTGCTCCGTGGTTACTCTCTCAAGTGGGCGTTAGCAGATCGTAATCTCTTGGACCAATCGCATGAGTTTTCCACATTCAACTTATACGGCCGACATTATAAAATACCAGAAATTATACTGTAAAATCAAGTCCCGAGTTATTTGCGGGAGAACTTAGATGCGAGTATATACGGTAAGTTGAAATGAAGTGTTTATTATATTATTTGAAATTGCAAAAAATCAAATTCTCAGTTAGAGGATCTGTACAAAATTTTTTCAAAACCTGGCAGGATCTGATCAATATTATTTTAGAATAGCCATGTGTGCCCAACTACGTTGCGCTGGTTAAAGTTGTCTGTGAAGGGCTCCCTGTTTAAACGCGGCTGCCAGTCGTGAACTGGGCCCTTCGTCGCACAGCATTATGATTTTTTATAAGGGAAACAAAATTACAAAACAAAACCCTTGGACATTGATTCGATAGGAACGGCCTACTCGGAATCACTGTCCGAATAGTAATTATGTGGTGGTGGAGGAGCATTTCTGCTTCTCACTGTTCACAGTCCGTCTCGTTTTCACGACGCTGTCGTTTCCTCTCACAATCGCTGCTCAACCTTTCTCCAATCTCGCAGGTTGCTTTGTGGCAATCCAAAGAGTAAGGAAGAACCAATGCTTCTTTCTTGAACTCCAAACGCCGACTGATGGAAAATCACAGAAGTGTGTCCGACTTATATACTCTGACTTCCGACTCCAAGAAGTGGGTGAACATTCGATTTGGGCGAAGTGCTGCCAACGATGGTCGATAGAAACACAAAAAACCACAATCTCGACAATGAAGCAGGTGTCGACACCAGATCTAAACACAAAGTGGTATCAACAGTGTTTGTAAAGAAAAGTAACAACCAAGGCAGTGTCAGGGGAACATGAATTCGCGGTCAAACAAAGATGAAGATCCAAATGAAGATTATATACAGTGGTGTGAAAAAATATTTGCCCCCTTCCTGATTTCTTATTCTTTTGCATGTTTGTCACACAAAATGTTTCTGATCATCAAACACATTTAACCATTAGTCAAATATAACACAAGTAAACACAAAATGCAGTTTGTAAATGGTGGTTTTTATTATTTAGGGAGAAAAAAAAATCCAAACCTACATGGCCCTGTGTGAAAAAGGAATTGCCCCCTGAACCTAATAACTGGTTGGGCCACCCTTAGCAGCAATAACTGCAATCAAGCGTTTGCGATAACTTGCAATGAGTCTTTTACAGCGCTCTGGAGGAATTTTGGCCCACTCATCTTTGCAAAATTGATGTAATTCAGCTTTATTTGAGGGTTTTCTAGCATGAACCGCCTTTTTAAGGTCATGCCATAGCATCTCAATTGGATTCAGGTCAGGACTTTGACTAGGCCACTCCAAAGTCTTCATTTTGTTTTTCTTCAGCCATTCAGAGGTGGATTTGCTGGTGTGTTTTGGGTCATTGTCCTGTTGCAGCACCCAAGATCGCTTCAGCTTGAGTTGACGAACAGATGGCCGGACATTATCCTTCAGGATTTTTTGGTAGACAGTAGAATTCATGGTTCCATCTATCACAGCAAGCCTTCCAGGTCCTGAAGAAGCAAAACAACCCCAGACCATCACACTACCACCACCATATTTTACTGTTGGTATGATGTTCTTTTTCTGAAATGCTGTGTTCCTTTTACGCCAGATGTAACGGGACATTTGCCTTCCAAAAAGTTCAACTTTTGTCTCATCAGTCCACAAGGTATTTTCCCAAAAGTCTTGGCAATCATTGAGATATTTCTTAGCAAAATTGAGACGAGCCCTAATGTTCTTTTTGCTTAACAGTGGTTTGCGTCTTGGAAATCTGCCATGCAGGCCGTTTTTGCCCAGTCTCTTTTTTATGGTGGAGTCGTGAACACTGACCTTAATTGAGGCAAGTGAGGCCTGCAGTTCTTTAGACGTTGTCCTGGGGTCTTTGTGACCTCTCGGATGAGTCGTCTCTGCGCTCTTGGGGTAATTTTGGTCGGCCGGCCACTCCTGGGAAGGTTCACCACTGTTCCATGTTTTTGCCATTTGTGGATAATGGCTCTCACTGTGGTTCGCTGGAGTCCCAAAGCTTTAGAAATGGCTTTATAACCTTTACCAGACTGATAGATCTCAATTACTGCTGTTCTCATTTGTTCCTGAATTTCTTTGGATCTTGGCATGATGTCTAGCTTTTGAGGTGCTTTTGGTCTACTTCTCTGTGTCAGGCAGCTCCTATTTAAGTGATTTCTTGATTGAAACAGGTGTGGCAGTAATCAGGCCTGGGGGTGGCTACGGAAATTGAACTCCGGTGTGATACACCACAGTTAGGTTATTTTTTAACAAGGGGGCAATTACTTTTTCACACAGGGCCATGTAAGTTTGGATTTTTTTTTCTCCCTAAATAATAAAAACCACCATTTACAAACTGCATTTTGTGTGTACTTGTGTTATATTTGACTAATGGTTAAATGTATTTGATGATCAGAAACATTTTGTGTGACAAACATGCAAAAGAATAAGAAATCAGGAAGGGGGCAAATATTTTTTCACACCACTGTATAAAGATTAAACAACCTTGCATTTTACCTAAAATTGCATTTGGCTGAGTTGTGTATGGTGTTCAAGGCTCTTGGACACCCCCTGGTGGTCAGGGGAACATGATTTCGCGGACAAACAAAGATCAAGATCCAAATGAAGATTATATATAAAGATAAGTGAAATAACTCTTACCGCATTTAATTCCCTTCTCCATCTCTTATTTACATATATATTTATTTCTCCCTTTCCTTTGCTTATTGTTGTCTTATTAAAAAGCCCTAAGCAATTCTCCTTTAGCTAAGCTCTCCTTCTCAGGGGTGGGGTTTGATTTGTCTTTAATTTGTTTGGTTATAAATTGATCTATTTGTATGGAATGATTACAATAAAAAAAAAAATATTAAAAAAAATAAAATAATTATCAAGCCTGCTGAACAGGGGAGATTTTAAGTATTTTGAGCAATAACCTAAATTGCATTTACTTTGAAAGTGTAAAATTTATTCTTTAACAAATTGGACAATACTTTACTAAACATTAGTTAGTTTTTTAAATTATGTTCCTAAAAGTTTTTTAAAATATTTAAAGTAACGGTTTTGTTTTTTTGTGATAACAGTACATAATTGCATTCTTGGTGACCTAAAAGGAAGAGACTTTGTATTTTTACAAGATGTGTTGTGTTTTTAAGATCAGTGACTAGCTCTGGACTGTAGAAATGTGATTAGAAGTAAAGGTTTATTGGCTTCCAACCATTTTGCTCATTTCAGATACCACTTGGGTTTATCTGTTACTGTAGATATTTGATATAATTTCCCTTACACGTATTTAGTTTGCCTTATTCTCAAAAAATCAGGATATATTGGCTCAGGTGTTGCCTAAGTTTTGCACAGAAATCTTGACAACTCTGTGAACATGTGTACAATTTATTAAACTTGCTCACTCTTTGATTTTCAGAAATACATTTCTGAATATTTCTTCACTGTGCCGCCTTTATGTAAAGATGTTGCTTTTTAGCAAGAACTTTCCTTTTTGTTTCAAATTGTAAAGCCTCTCTCCAAGCTTTTCTCAGTATGACAGTGTGAACCTGCAGCTCTCACATATTCTGTTCCTCTATGCCGGTGGGCTGTGGTTTCATGTCACATAACATCTACTGTACCACACAGCACCACTTAAAGTCTGCTAAGGACCTGATCATTAATAAAATGTAATGTAATGACTCCTTTAAAAAAAAAAATGAAGTGTTTATCTGAATTCTCCTTTTAATGTCACGCTTGGTTTTGGGTTCAATGGTAAATTGTATTTTTTTTTTTTTTTCTTCCAAGGAATTATCCAAAGAGATGCCGGCTTTTCCATTGAAAAAGAGATCGCAGAGAGGAAGGCTCGGAGAAAAGCCCAAATCAGTGGCGATTTTGAGTTCAGTGACGTATTCTACTTCAGCAAGAAGGGCATCGAGTCCATTGTGGAGGATGAGGTGACTCAAAGGTTCACTTCTGAAGAGCTGGTCTCTTGGAACCTCCTGACTAGAACCAACAACAACTTCCAATATATTAGTTTTCGTGTCTCCTTAATATGGGTGCTGGGGGTCTTCATTCGTTACTGCATCCTCTGCCCTCTGAGGTGAGAATTTTTGATTCTACTTTTTGCAGAAGAGAAAATTTTTGGTCAAGACAAACCATGAGCACGTATTGAACAAGTTCTTTGTACATAAGCCTATGTGTCAGGGTGGGGGGAACTGAAGAGATGACATAACGGCTCATAGTGAAGCATTGCTTTCCCATGAGTCAAGCATCCCTAGTTTGACTTCCATCTCCGTGTTCTAAACACCAAACCTGAAGTATCACATTGACACAAGTCTTTAGACCAGTGCTTCTCAACCTTTTAAGGTGGGTCGCACCCACAAATGACACCACATCCCCCTTTGCACAATTGTCTTGAGTGTTGGGAATGGGATGATCCCCATCGATTAACTGAGCTTCATCATGTTGGGTTTGGTGGTTCCCACACAATCACCAGAGCATTAGATGAATCGAGTGCAGTCGTGAATGCTTTTCCTAATGATGAATCGAGCACTGTTGTCAGAGCAGGATCGTCCATACCCCTCCTGTGATGCTGTCCACTGTGAATTGAGTGCGATCATCTTGAGTGGTTTGGCAAGGTTTTGTCCATAGTTAGCCTTGGCCCACCTGTAGTGCCACCGCAGGTTGGGAAACACCGATTTTAGATTATTTAATCAGTTCTTAATTGAAGCCCCTTTGGCAGTGAGTCCAGAGTGGAGTCGCAACAACCTTCACACACCTGGATTATGAGGATTTTCTGTCATTCTTCTCTGCAGAACTTCTCGAGCACTGTCAGCTTGGATGGAGACTGTAGGTCATGGGCCTGGAGGGCCGCAGTGGCTGCAGGTTTTCCTTAACTAACTTCTTTTGCCTTAATTTTAATTATCTTGACTCAGGCCCCTTTGTTGTTTTCTTTTTCCTTAATTAGCAACCAAACAATAATGAGATACAAAACAAGGCGTCACATGACCAGCTCACCTGTGCCCATCACACAATATCTGAAAATAAAGAAAGGTGGAGGTCTCAGTAAGGTTGATCTCTCGGGTCAATGAAACATCTTGACGGCGTTCGTAGTAAAAACACAAAAATCAACAATTTTGGAAATGTCTGCTGTGGCAGAATGAGAGCAGCAACAAGCCGTGGAATTAAATAACGAGTTTAATTAACAGTAAGAATCAGCTTCTCATTAAGAGATTGGTTGGAGTTTTTAAAATCCCACTTTAGCTGGTTATCTGTCGGCTCGTTTCACATCTCATTTCTGTTTGGCTGCCATTTAATGAAGAAAGGAATAGATTCAGAGGACTGAATCTTTAAAAACAGGGCTTTTAAAATGAAGGGGAAAAGAAGTGAATTAGCAATGAAAACTGGTCACTGATTAGGAAATGGGTTAGAATGAAAACTTGCAGCCTCTGCAGCCTACCAGGCCTGGAGTTCGACACCCCTGCTGTAGGTGGACAGCTATTTTTACGTCTCTCCAGAGATGTTTGATTGGGCTCAAGTCCAGGCTCTGCCTTGGCAGCTCAAGACCATTCACAGAGTTGACCCTAAGCCACTGCTGTGTTGTCTTTACTTTGTGCTTAGGTTCGTTGATCTGTTGGAAGGTGAGCCTTCAGCCCAGTCTGAGGACCAGAGTACTCTGGAACGGGTTTTTATTAAGGTTATCGCTGTACTTTGCACCATTTAGCTTTCCCTTAGCCCTGCCTAGTCTCCCACTCCCTAATGCTGCCAGCACCACCATACTTCACAGTTGCATTGGTATTGCACAGGTGATGAGTGGTGCCTGGTTTCCTCCAGATGTGAAGAGGCAAACCGTTCAATCTTGGCTTCATCAGACCAGAGAATCTTGGTTCTCACAGTCTTAAGAGTCCTTCAGGTTCCATTTTGGAAACTCTAAATGACCGTCTATGGATGGATAGATAGATAGATAGATAGATAGATAGATAGATACTTTAATAATCGTGAGACGTGGTTGGTCGAAACCTCTTCCGTTTAAGAGTTATGGAGGCCACTGTGCTGTGGTAGTCTTAAGTGCCGCAGGCATTCATTGGTCAAGAGTCTAAGAAGGGGAGAAATCTTAATAATCAACATAGACCTCCGAGTACTCACGGTTAAGGTTTTCAGTGTACCATCTATTGGAATGTATTCTGTAATGCATTGCATTTTTCATTCCAACAGATAGATAGATAGATACTTTATTAATCCCAAGGGGAAATTCACATACTCCAGCAGCAGCATACTGATAAAAAACAATATTAAATTAAAGAGTGATAACAATGCAGGAAAAAACAGACAATGTTTTTTGACAGATGGAGCGTCACAAACATTTGTAGCAATAAAATGTTTTACTTTATTCCAACAGATGGTGCATCACAAATTATAGCACAGCTTTTATGAATCCCATACTAAATGACATAAAACAGAGTCACAGGTAGAATTTTGTTTCCAGGAGTAAATATGCAATTGTCCAGTGTTCTTTTATTAAGTTGGATAAATAGTCAGTCAGTCATTTTCCAACCCACTATATCCTAACACAGGGTTACGGGAGTCTGCTGGAGCCAATACCAGCCAGCACAGGGCACAAGGCAGGAACAAATCCTGGGCAGGGCACCAGCCCACTGCAGGGCACACACACACCCACACACCAAGCACACACTAGGGACAATTTAGGATCGCCAATGCACCTAACCTGCATGTCTTTGGACTGTGGGAGAAAACCCACACAGACACGGGGAGAACATGCAAACTCCACGCAGGGAGGACCCGGGAAGCAAACTCAGGTCTCCTTACTATGAGGCAGCAGCGCTACCACTGTGCCACCGTGTGGTGGATAAATATTTACAGAAAATCAGAGCAGTGAACACAAAGGAAACACATTTATGTGACATCAAGCATTTGAACTGAAGATCTATCTTTCACCCTCATTCATTGGTCAAGAGTCTAAGATGAGTTGAAATCTAAATAATTAACATAGACCCCAGCATTAGTAGTATTAATGTTTACAGTGCATCATCTGTTGGAGTGTATTTTGTAATGCATGTAGTAATGTGCTGCATTTTCATTCTAACAGATGGTGCATCACAAATATTAGGACTATTAGTCATAGATAGAACTTTATTTGTCCCCAGGGGAAAATGTGACAATAGCCTTGGATGGACACACAACTACACGGACAGACAGACACACACACACACAGTTAGACAATTGTACTTTTATTAAGGTGGGTAAATATTTTCAGAAAATCAGAGGAGTGAACGCAGGAAACAAGTTTATGTGGCATCAAGCTTTTGAATTGAAGACCTGTCTCTCCCCCTGATTTATTGGTCAAGAGTCTGAGATGGGTTGAAATGTAAATAATCAACATTTACTCTGAATATGCAGGAGTTTATGTTTGCAGTGCACTATCTATTGGAATGTATTATGAATGCATGTAGTAATTGTATTGCATTTTTTCATTCTAACAGATGGTGCATCACAAATATTAGCACTGCTTTTATGAATCCCATATCAATCCCACAGACGGATAGATAGAACTTTGTCCCCAGGGGGACATTTGGCAATAGCCCCGGCTAGACGTTTAACTACACAGACACAGAGACACTTGTCCTTTTTTTTTTTTTTTTTTTTGTAAGGTGGATAAACATTTCCGGAAAGTCAGACCAGTGGATGCAGAGGAAACACATTTACACCCCTCACATTTTTGTAAATATTTTATTATATCTTTTCATGGGACACCACTGAAGATATGACACTTTGATACAATATATAGTAGTCAGAGTACAGCCTGTATAACAGTGCAAATATGCTGTCCCCTCAAAATAACTCAACACACAGCCATTAATGTCTAAACCGCTAGCAACAAAAGTGAGTACACCCCTAAGTGAAAAAGGTCCACATTGTGCCCAAAGTGTCAATTATTTGTGTGGCCACCATTATTTTCCAGCACTGCCTTAACTCTCTTGGGCATGGAGTTCACATGAGCTTCACAGGTTGCCACTGGAATCCTCTTCCACTCCTCCATGACGACATCACGGAGCTGGTGGATGTTGGAGACCTTGCGCTTCTCCACCTTCCCCACAGATGCTCAATAGGGTTTAGGTCTGGAGACATGCTTGGCCAGTTCAGCACCTTTACCCTCAGTTTCTTTAGCAAGGCAGTGGTCGTCTTGGAGGTGTGTTTGGGGTCGTTAGCATGTTCAGTTTCCGAAGGGAGGTGATCGTGCTCTGCTTCAGTATGTCACAGTACATTTTGACATTAATGGTTACCTCACTGAACTGTAGCTCCCCAGTGCCAGCAGCACTCATGCAGCCCCAAAACATGACACTCCCACTACCATGCTTGACTGTAGGCAAGACACACTTGTCTTTGTACTCCTCACCTGGTTGCCACCACACACGCTTGACACCATCTGAACCAAATAAGTTTATCTTAGTCTCCTCAGACCACAGGACATGGTTCCAGTAATCCATGTCCTTAGTCTGCTTGTCTTCAGCAAACTGTTTGCTGGTTTTCTTGTGCATCATCTTTAGAAGAGGCTTCCTTCTGGGATGACGGCCATGCAGACCCAATTTGATGCAGTGTGTGGCGGGCATATGGTCTGAGCACTGACAGGCTGACCTCTGCAGCAATGCTGGCAGCACTCATACGTCTGTTTTCAAAAGACAACCTCTGGATATGACGCTGAGCACGGGCACTCAACTTCTTTGGTCGACCATGGCGAGGCCTGCTCTGAGTGGAACCTGTCCTGTTAAACCGCTGTATGGTCATGGCCACCGTGCTGCAGCTCAGTTTCAGGGTGTTGGCAATCTTCTTATAGCCGAGGCCATCTTTACGTAGAGCAACAATTCTTGTTTTCAGATCCTCAGAGAGTTCTTTGCCATGAGGTGCCATGTTGAACTTCCAGTGACCAGTATGAGAGAGTGTGAGAGTGAGAACACCAAATTTAACACACCTGAGACCTTGTAACACGAACGAGTCACATGACACCGGGGAGGGAAAAATGGCTAATTGGGCACAATTTGGACCTTTTTCACTTAGGGGTGTACTCACTTTTGTTGCCAGCGGTTTAGACATTAATGGCCGTGTGTTGAGTTATTTTGAGGGGACAGCAAATTTGCACAAGCTGTACACGGACTACTTTACATCGGATCAAAGTGTCATATCTGCAGTGGTGTCCCATGAAATGATATAATAAAATATTATAAAAATGTGAGGGGTGTACTCACTTTTGTGAGATACTGTATGTGGCATCAAGCCTTTGAATTTTGAAGACCCTTCTCTGCCCCTCATCCATCCATCCATTTTCCAACCCGCTGAATCCGAACACAGGGTCACGGGGGTCTGCTGGAGCCAATCCCAGCCAACACAGGGCACGGAACCAATCCCGGGCAGGGTGCCAACCCACCGCAGGCCCTTCATTCAGTGGTTAAGAATCCTGTCTTCAATTCTAAAGCCCCTTCCCATTTGAGTGCATATACTATTGATGCACTTCTTTGATGTTGTTTTTATTTAACAACATTGTAAATGTCTCCGAGGTGCTCCAATTGTAAAAAAATGAATATAAGTTTAACTACGGGAGGCAGACCTTCAATTCCAGCACTTATTTGGAGTTCATTCTACTTTTGTTTTGTGGTTTGTTTAACCGTATTTTATGCATGTGTTTGGGACATTGTGAGCATATGACATGATATCGGTGTGAAGTACGTGACGCATGAGTAACATGTAATGTTTTTCTTGGACGTTTTAAAAGTGGTTGCTGCTGCCCTTTCCATCTGATGCATTATCTCTGTTCTCCATGAGAGCATGAGATTCAATTTTTTTCTCGGCCACCAGTACAAACCACATGGGGTAAGCTGCATATTAAGAAAATCTTTTTTTTAGGAGAAGTATTGAGAGTGTCCTCTTATTTTATAAAAGGTTAAGTAATCATTTTTTTTTTCTTTTAGGGTTACGCTGGCAGCAATTGGTTTAAGTTGGCTTGCGATTGGAACCACCATTGTAGGACAACTGCCGAGCAGCAGGTACCGTCTTGAACGGAGTATTTTGAGTGGTCTGAACAGAATCAACAAAGATTTACCTTTCTTTAATCGATTTAAATTGTTGTTTGTAGAGATCAGCGTCAATTTTTTTTTTAAAACACAGATTTATGCTGAAAGGACATCGATGTGCAGAATTAAATAAAGCATTTGAGTGTACACGGGCTCAAGGGCTGGTTCATAACACATTTCTTTTTGGCAGATAATTATTTGGATCTAAATATAAAATGACCTCATTAGAGGAAAACTGAAAGTCAAAAGAATGTAGAGAGCTGAGGGGAGAAGACTTACACAAAGGATTTGGTGTGGAAGCAAAGCAGGCTTATTGCATGGAGTCGCATTTTCTTAAAAGACTGCTGGTTTGATCTTGCTGTTCTCCAGGGTGTCCCACTCGGGAGTACAACTTGAAAAATGCGAATTACTCGCAAATGCGTGAACGTAAAGGCGAGCTGTAAGAACTGAACATACCTGTATTTAGTGGAAAACAAGTCCACATTACAAAAGGTGCTGAAAATGTCCTCCCCCAACGTCCGCGCACAAGGAAACGCGACGCTCCATATTTGAGAATGTCCTCTGCAACATGTCAGTGTTGATGGAAACAATTTCACGCTCGATGTTTGTTTTCAGTTGTTCGATGGTCCTGGGTTTGCTTGCATAAACCTTGCCCTTTAAATATCCCCATAGAACAAAATCTGGGGGAGTTGAATCGGGCGATGGAGGTGGCCACAAACCTTTCGAGATCACCCTGTTTCCAAAAAACGATCGGATCTCTTCCATACTGACATGAGAGGTATGGCACGTTGCCCCGTAGTGGCGCCCGCTATAGTGCCCGCCTCTATGACACAGAATCAATTCTTCATTAAATAAGGAATATTTTGAACCTTGTTGCATGATGATACATGCACGCTTTGCAGAGTAATTCACATTTTTAAAGTTGTACTCCCGAGTGGGACACCCTATGTATATTAAGACTACAGTTTCCTGTGGCTCTAAATTAGTGGTATTTATGGAAATATGTCTTCTCTTTCTGTCTCTTTTATTTTCCCCCCAACAAGAGTGAAAAAACCTGCTGAGTGAGCTCGTCCATCTAATGTGCTACAGGATCTGCGCGAGAGGTTTGTCTGCTACCATCCAGTACCACAACAAGTAAGTACATTGAGGTAAAAGGTCACCATAACTTTTTTTGCTTTTAGTGTGCCTCATGGCCGTCTCACGTTACACTAATTTCAAGTCGTACATAGAATTGCATTTCTCCCCAAGGGGGTATTTGGCTTTTTAAAGAAACTCTTTAAATAAAAAGATAGATAAATAAATAGGGTCATGTTCAGAAAGCGGACGCCACTTGAGACGGCCTTCTTCTCGCCTAAACACTAACCTTAAGTAAGGTCAATAAAATAGGTCCCTGATGTTAAGTCACCATTTTAGGGCTAAAATGATAACAGAAATGTGAAGCCTACTTATATACCTAATCTTAATTATTGTGAAACAACCAAGTGGCGTCCGCTTTCCGAACAAGAGCCAATAAATATATACTTCTTCTTTTTCTTTCGGCTGCTCCTGTTTGGGGATCATCTTCTTCCATAACTTTCTGTCCTCGTCATCTTCCTCTGTCGCACCCATCACCTCAGGGCCAGATTAAGACCCTTAGATGCCCTAAGCACTAATTTTGGTGCCCCCTTACACTAGTAATTGAAAATATTAAAATAATAACAAAATTGAAAATAAAATTTTATTTTATTATTGAAAATTAGAAATTAAACAAAACATAGTAAAAAGGAAAATATTTATTTTTGTATGCTTCATTTAATTTTCTCCTACTTTTTTTCCTTGCAAACTCTTTGATTAGATCTTCATAATCAATCTTACGTAACACATCTGCTTCTATACATAATAGAGATAAGGCATCCAGCCTGCCTTGATGCACAGTTGTTCTGAGGGGATTTTTAATATATTTCAACCGAGAAAATGAGCGCTCAGCTGAGCAGTTTGTGACCATTAACGTTAAAAATACAGTAATCCCTCGCTATATCGCGCTTCGCCTTTCGCGGCTTCACTCTATCGCGGATTTTATATGTAAGCATATTTAAATGTAGATCGTGGATTTTTTTGCTGGTTCGCGGATTTCTGCGGACAATGGGTCTTTTAATTTATGGTACACGCTTCCTCAGTTGGTTTGCCCAGTTGATTTCATACAAGGGACGCTATTGACAGATGGCTGAGAAGCTACCCAACTTACTTTTCTCTCTCTTTCTCTTGTGCTGACTTTCTCTGATCCTGATGTAGGGGGATTGAGCAGGGGGGCTGTTCGCACATCTAGACGATACGGATGCTCGTCTAAAAATGCTGAAAGATTATCTTCACGTTGCTACCTTCTGTGTAGCTGCTTCATGAAGCGACATGCTGCACGGTGCTTCGCATACTTAAAAGCTCGAAGGGCACGTATTGATTTTTGCTTGTTTGTTTTTCTCTGTCTCTCTCTCTCCTGACGGAGGGGTTGTGAGCTGCCGCCTTCAACAGCTTTGTGCCGCGGTGCTTCGCATACTTAAAAGCCAAACAGCCCTATTGATTTGTTTGCTCTCCTCTCTCTTTCTGACAATCTCTGCTCCTCACGCACACTCCTTTGAAGAGGAAGATATGTTTGCATTCTTTTAATTGTGAGACAGAACTGTCATCTCTGTCTTGTCATGGAGCACAGTTTAAACTTTTGAAAAAGAGACAAATGTTTGTTTGCAGTGTTTGAATAACGTTCCTGTCTCTCTACAACCTCCTGTGTTTCTGCGCAAATCTGTGACCCAAGCATGACAATATAAAAATAACCATATAAACATATGGTTTCTACTTCGCGGATTTTCTTATTTCGCGAGTGGCTCTGGAACGAAACCCCCGCGATGGAGGAGGGATTACTGTATACAAAAGGCAATGTCTACATTTGGAAAAGCAACACTCAATATTGTCTTTTAAAATTATTTTATAAAGTTCTGCATTACTGAATCTTGTTTTTACTTTTTCTGTTGCACTGAACTTATGGCTCACATATAAATGAAACTGCTGAAGTTCAGCTGAGAAATTACTGTTGAAGAGATAAATGGCATCCGAAATTTTACAAATTTTAACGTTTGGGGTCGATTTTTAAAGGATTTTTTGCAATGTATGGTTTTCATTTTGACATGAAAACCATAGATTTACCATTTTGATTATTTAATTTATTTATAGCTTTAGTGTCAATTTAGCAAATCTATTTACATTTCTTCAAATCTTGTACTAAGAATATTATTTTGTGAAAAATTTTGTTGTTAAATCTTTATTAGTAAAAAAGTTATAAACAATTTTATCCAATAGTAATCGGCTGTACGATTTTCACTTTTACATAATGTAAATGAATTTTAAAATATCCAAGAAGAGAATTAAATAGACTTACCAGAATATTTTTTCCTCAAACTGGGACGATTTTTTGTTTTTGCTTAAAACAGAAAATAACACTTTCTACGCACTAGAAATTTATTTTACGTTAAATAACAGATAATTCACGAAACACAACAATTACATGATAATTATTTTTAATCAACTATTAACTATTATTTAAAAATATAAAAACATATTGTTTTGAATCGAATTATTTTCACAATATTTTGACATAACATGGCGTTTAAGGGAATCACCATGAAATGGGAATTCCCCATTGTAGATGGCACCAGTATGCAGAACGCACTGTGTTCACATCTACTAACAGTGACGGCATAGGGAGGTACAGGGAGGCATTATTCATTTTTCATTACATTTTGAAAATGGCTATAAATTTAATTTAATAATTTATGTGATAAATTCGGCCATGAAAAATTTTTGTGGTGCCCCCTTTATCCTTGATGCCCTAAGCATGTGCTTACTTTGCTTATATGGTTAATCCAGCACTGCATCACCTGCATGTCCTCTCTCACCTCATCCATAAACCTCCTCTTAGGCCTTCCTCTTACCTGGTAGCTCTATCCTTAGTATCCATCCATCCATCCATTTTCCAACCCGCTGAATCCGAACGCAGGGTCACGGGGGTCTGCTGGAGCCAATCCCAGCCAACACAGGGCACAAGGCAGGGAACCAATCCTGGGCAGGGTGCCAACCCACCGCAGGACACACAAACACACCCACACACCAAGCACACACTAGGGCCAATTTAGAATCGCCAATCCACCTAACTTCTCCCAATATTCCCAGCATATCTCCTCTGCACAGGTCCAAACCAACACAATCTCGCCTCTCTGACTTTGTCTCCCAATCGTCCAACTTGAGCTGACCCTCTAACGTCATATACACGGTTCTTAAATGTTGAATTCAAGTGTTTCAATCGGACCCATTGCCCTAGCCACCTAGCCTCCAATTACAAACATTTGTGAAACAAAATGGGTCGTTCAGAAGAACTCTGTGACTTCAAGCGTGGTACTATGATAGGATGCCACCTTTGCAACAAGATGGTGTGTGAAATTTTGGATAGCGGTCACCGAGCAGGGTCAACGACTGCTAAGCTGCGTGGTGTGTAAACATTGCCAACATTCTTTTGATTCCATCGCTGAAGAGTTCCAAACTTCCACTGGCATTAATGTAAGCACCTCAACCCCATCACCTTTGGGATGACCAGGAACGGAGACTGTGAGTCAGGCCTTCTCATCCAACATCAGTGCCTGACCTCAGTCCTGGAGGGCCACAGTGGCTGCAGGTTTTCCTTGCAACTAATTTCCTAATTAGAAGATGGTCCTTGCTGACAATGAAACTTGGGATTTAATGATTTGGCTTGTTAGTGCTTTCATTCATCGAAGTGAAATTTTAATTGCACTGTAGGGTTTCCTTCTCTGAGAACATTATCCATGTGTTTTGTGGACCATAACAGATTTAAACTTAATGCTCCTTCCAATTCCCCTTTCATTTATTTCTAAACATTTTTTAACACAGATAATTCATGGTGGGCAGCATGGTGGCACATTGCTGGCGCTGCTGCCTCGCAATAATGTGCTTCCTTTTAAACCTGTGCGTATGCACCATGAATTATTCATCCATTCATCCAATGTCCAACCCGCTATATCCTAACTACAGGGTCACGGGGGGTCTGCTGGAGCCAATCCCAGCCAACACAGGGCACAAGGCAGGAAACGCAGGGTGCCAGCCCACCACAGGACTTCCACACATAAACACTCGCGCACACACACACACACACACTCCAAGCACACACTAGGGATAATTTAGGATCGCCAATGCACCTAACCTGCATGTCTTTGGACTGTGGGAGGAAACCCACGCAGACACGGGGAGAACATGCAAACTCCACGCAGGGAGGACTTGGGACATGAACCCTGGTCTCCTTGCTGTGAGGCCGTTATAATATTTATATAGTTGTAAAAAAAATCTTTATATTTTTTAAAAAGATTCTGACCTCTCATTGTTTACACGTGTTTTAACTATTATCATACACTGATAATTTCTCTATTATCTATATCTATTATTTATTATTTATTTATTATATTACATATCGATTGACTATATTTATGTATCTAGATTACAAATACCATACATTGCATCAATGTTTATATTGCTAACTACACGTCAATATTGCTGCTACTTCTTTGTCTTGTCTTTGCACAATGTCTTGTCTTGTTTGTGTTTTAATTTTAAATTTAAATTTTAAAAATTCTATTTTTAATTTATTATTTGCACTTCATTTTGTTACACTGTGGACCCTGAGCTTCACAATTTCATCTATCTGTATACTTGTATATGGCTGAAATGACAACAAAGTTCACTTTGACTTTGACTTTTATTAATAATCCATTGGGAATTTCTAGCACCCGACTGTCTATATATGGTAATGATAATTAGCAAACAATGATAGACTCCACTATTATACACAGTTCCATGGATATTATATTTTGCTTTTGCTGCACAGTATGAAAAATGTGGTGTATTTATTTATATTTCGCAGGGAAAACCGGCCCAAGAAAGGAGGAATATGTGTTGCCAACCACACCTCTCCCATCGACGTTGTCATTTTAGCCAATGATGGTTGTTACGCTATGGTACGTATTTTCTTCTCATACCAATTCAAATGTTAACATAATTTTGACTCGCCATATATATATATATATATATATATATATATATATATATAATAGGGGCGGCACGGTGGTGCAGTGGTAGTGCTGCTGCCTCGCAGTTAGGAGACCCAGGTTCGCTTCCCGGGTCCTCCCTGCATGGAGTTTGCATGTTCTCCCCGTGTCTGCGTGGGTTTCCTCCCACAGTCCAAAGACATGCAGGTTAGGTGGATTGGTGATTCTAAATTGGCCCTAGTGTGTGTGCTTGGTGTGTGGGTGTATTTGTGTGTGTCCTGCGGTGGGCTGGCACCCTGCTCGGGATTGGTTCCCTGCCTTGTGCCCTGTGTTGGCTGGGATTGGCTCCAGCAGACCCCTGTGACCCTGTGTTCGGATTCAGCGGGTTGGAAAATGGATGGATGGATATATATAATATAATATATACACACACACACACACAGTATATACATATACACACATATATGTGTGTGTGTGTATGTGTGTGTGTGTATATATATTGTAACCCTCTTGAACCCTTGTTCCAGACACCAGATAAAAGTCCAATTATTATTTATTTTATAATAATAATGTGCACTAAACCCAGACACTACAATAATACAATACAATCAATAATCAATACACAATCCTCCACTCCCAGACACTTAGCCACCCTTCCTACCAGCTCAGCTTACCGTCTGGGATCTCCCACAATCCTTTTATAGTCCGTGACCCGGAAGTGCTTCTAAGCCCTCAGTCCATGTGATTACCCAGCACTTCTGGGTCAAACGAAAACTCCTTTTCTTCATCAGCCCGGAAGCACTTTATTTCTTCCAACCATGTGACTAGGATTTACGTCCGGGCTGTATGGAAAATAAATGTGTCTGTGTCTCCCTGCAGCATCCCCTGGCGGCCCCGACGTTATCCAGCAGGGCTGTGTATTAAAACTCCATAGTCCATGATGCCCTGCTGGAATTCGGGGCATCTCCACATTGCAAGGAGGGCTCCATCTAGCGGCCTGGGGGTATTGGCCGTGATGAATGGCCGGCCATATCCCACAATATATATATATATATATTAATATAATTGTATATATTAATATAATTATATTAATATATATATAAACAAGTAGTTGACCAAAGTACTTTATTTACAATAAAAAGTAAAAGTATGAAATAAAAGCCAGATAAAGAATTATTAAAAAGAAAACTTTATATATACAGTACATGAACACACATATACCAACACACAAACATGAATAGCTTGTATAAAATTATGTAAAATGAAAATACATAAGATGAGCACAGTATAAACAATATAAATAGAAAGATTTAACCGCTCAAACTAATAAGCTATATAGCAATTGAATAAAAGTGCTTTTTTAGCAAAAACTATGACATGTGGGAGGTGACCTTTTTACGAGGGGCAAACTGTTCCAAAATTGAGGACCAGCCACTGCAAAAGCACGATCACCCCTCAGCTTCAACTGTGCGCATGGGACAGTAAGCAATAGCTTATCTGAAGACCTCAGCTGCCTGGCTGACAAATATGGAACAGTCAGATCAGCTAAGTACAGTGGAGCTGACAACTGTAGGGCTTAAAAACAAATACTAAAAAATGCGACACTTTTTTTTTGTTTGTTTTTACATCTTCTTGCCTCCTCCAATCTCCCATCAGTTTCTCCGACGCATTGAATTTTGTTGCAGCAGCGCAATTTCATTTGCCACTTCAACGACATTTAATTTAAAAGCAGCTTCATATTTTTTTTTGATTGAATGCTCCATCGTAGATAAGGGATGCTCTTATGATAAATGTGTATGAGGGTGTGAGATACAAAAAAGCTCAAACATCGCTTCGGAATAGTTCAGGTATTACCATATGGTCACATAGGCACAGTACATACAAATAAAAGGCCGTGGTTACACTCTCAGGTGGGCGTTAACATATAATCTCATGGACCAATAGCGTGAGTTTTCCACATTTGACTTATATGTGCAACATTATAAAATACTGGAAATTATACGGTAAAATCAAGTCCCAACGTTTCCATGGGAGAACTTAAATGTGAGTATATACGGTAAGTGCCATTCAGTGTTTTATATCATCTAAACAGTTAAAATGCTTTGTCACAGACTCCGTTTCACCCGATTGCAACGGGAAGTAAATCATCAGTGTAACAATGAAATGGGATGTTACAACTGTTTAGTATAGAACAGAATGGTAACATGTATAAAGAGAAGAGGACTGGACCTAAAACAGACCCCTGGGGTACTCCACAGGTTACCGAACCAGTAGGAGTCGTTGAATTACCCACATTTACAGACAACGTCGTGGTTTTGAGGTAAATCCACAAACCACTTAAGAGCAGTTCCCTGAATACCTGTTACTAGCTTGTTAGTCAGAATGTCTTGATCAGCCGTGTCAAACGCAGCACTCAAATCCAATAAAATTAGCACTGAGCACTTCCCCTGAATCAGCTGCCATCTGCAGATCATTCGTCACTCTTAGCAGCGCCGATTCTGTGCTGTGAAATGGTCTGAATGTTGACTGTAAACCCAAGAGATGGCTAGCAGTGAGTAAAATAATGAATGAATTCCTACAGCTGGCTACTGAAGCACGAAGCAGCACCAGTGCAATCATTGGTATATCTTTTGTACCAATATACAGTATCTCACAAAAGTGAGTACACCCCTCACATTTTTATAATATTATATCTTTTCATGGGACACCACTGAAGATATGACACTTTGATCCAATGTAAAGTAGTCAGAGTACAACTTGTGTAAATTTGCTGTCCCCTCAACACACAGCCATTGATGTCTAAACCGCTGGCAACAAAAGTGAGTACACCCCTAAGTGAAAAATGTCCAAATTGTGCCCAATTAGCCATTTTTCCCTCCCGGTATCATGTGACTCGTTCGTGTTACAAGGTCTCAGGTGTGTTAAATTTGGTGTTCTCGCTCTCACACTCTCTCATACTGGTCACTGGAAGTTCAACATGGCACCTCATGGCAAAGAACTCTCTGAGGATCTGAAAACAAGAATTGTTGCTCTACGTAAAGATGGCCTCGGCTATAAGAAGATTGCCAACACCCTGAAACTGAGCTGCAGTACAGTGGCCAAGACCATACAGCGGTTTAACAGGACAGGTTCCACTCAGAGCAGGCCTCGCCATGGTCGACCAAAGAAGTTGAGTGCATGTGCTCAGCGTCATATCCAGAGGTTGTGTTTTGAATACAGACGTATGAGTGCTGCCAGCATTGCTGCAGAGGTTGAAGGGGTGGGGGGTCAGCCTGTCGGTGCTCAGACCATACGCCCGCCGCACACTGCATCAAATTGGGTCTGCATGGCCGTCGTCCCAGAAGGAAGCCTCTTCTAAAGATGATGCACAAGAAAACCAGCAAACAGTTTGCCGAAGACAAGCAGACCACAGGACATGGATTACTGGAACCGTCCTGTGGTCTGATGAGACCAAGATAAACTTCTTTGGTTCAGATGGTGTGAAGCGTGTGTGGCGGCAACCAGGTGAGGAGTACAAAGACAAGTGTGTCTTGCCTATAGTAAAGCATGGTGGTGGGAGTGTCATGGTTTGGGGCTACATGAGTGCTGCCGGCACTGGGGAGCTACAGTTCAGTGAGGGAACCATGAATGCCAACATGTACTGTGAGATACTGGAAGCAGAGCAGGATCACCTCCCTTCGGAAACTGAACATGATAACGACCCCAAACACACCTCCAAGACGACCACTGCCTTGCTAAAGAAACTGAAGGTAAAGGTGCTGGACTGGCCAAGCATGTCTCCAGACCTAAACCCTATTGAGCATCTGTGGGACATCCTGTAATGGAAGGTGGAGAAGTGCAAGATCTCTAACATCCACCAGCTCCGTGATGTCGTCATGGAGGAGTGGAAGAGGAGTCCAGTGGCAACCTGTGAAGCTCGTGTGAACTCCATGCCCAAGAGAGTTAAGGCAGTGCTGGAAAATAATGGTGGCCACACAAAATATCAACACTTTGGGCACAATTTGGACATTTTTCACTGAGGGGTGTACTCACTTTTGTTGCCAGCGGTTTAGACATTAATGGCTGTGTGTTGAGTTATTTTGAGGGGACAGCAAATTTACACTGTTATACAAGCTGTACATGGACTACTAGACATTGTATCAAAGTGTCATATCTTCAGTGGTGTCCCATGAAAAGATATAATAAAATATTTACAAGAATGTGAGGGGTGTACTCATTTTTGTGAGATGCTGTAAATGTGTTTCCTCTGCATCCATTGGTCTGTCTTTCCGGAAATGTTTATCCATTATCCAAAAAGGACAAGTGTCTCTGTGTCTGTGTAGTTATACGTCTAGCCGGGGCTATTGCCAAATGTACCCCTGGGTACAAAGTCGAGATAGGAAAGTAATGCTCTTCCATTCAACCCATGTAGATGTTGGCATAGCTCAGTCACATTCTACTTACCTTTTAAAAAAGAAAAAAAGGGGGTAAGACTGGGTAAGAACCAGTTCTGCCAGTCTGATGAGGGTGCTCATAGTAGAATCCAGGACTGGACATCTCTGTGGGTTTTCAACAATGAGACGGTTACCACTGGGAGCATTTGCAGATGTATGCTGACACAGCCCAATGCTCTTATGGGTTGGCGTTCTTCCTTCCCCCCTCTTACACACCAGAGGCACAAAGTTGAGTAATGAGAAGAAAGTTCATCTTGTGCCAGCCACCCTTTAAGGTGTAAAGGTCATTCGTCCACATTGTACAGTACACTTGATGTTCTCTGTGCTTGGCACATATTTTGTCTGAGTCATTCTATTGAGGGCAGACCTTTCACCTACACAGCTAAGGGCTGTTCTTTTTGTTATACAGAATGCTGTTCCTCAAAGATAAAACTTGTCATACCTACAAGAGAGAAACTAAAGCAAGGGCCTAATCCTTGATCTAATTGTACAAAGCCTACTACGATGAGTAGGGTTGCCAGATTAGAAAATTAGAAATATGGAACACTCTTAAAACTCTTTCTATATTACTATATATTTAAATTTATACATGCCCCTACACACCCAGACTACTATATTATATAAAAGTAGAGACATAAGTTAAAAACATAAAGTAAGGATTTTAATGGGTTATGAGGAAAACAAAAGTAAAATCATTTGAAAATTATTTAATACAAGCTAAAAAAAAATCTGTAAAAGTGAAATCATTTGAAAATACTTCTTTAATACAGACAACAGAGAAATATTATTTAATACAGGCAATACAGATAGGTAAAAGAAATTCTGAGAAAGTGAAATCATTTGAAAATATTTCTTTAATACAGACAACAGAAATATTATTATTTAATTTAATACAGGCAATACAGATAGTTAATAGAAAATTTGAAAAAAATTAAATCATTACAAAATTCTTATTCAATAGAGACAATATAAAAACTTTATGGAAAATCAGTCAGTCAGTCATCGTCCAACCCTCTATATCCTAACACAGGGTCACGGGGGGGTCTGCTGGAGCCAATCCCAGTCAGCACGGGGCTCAAGGTAGGAACAAATCCCGGGCAGGGCACCAGCCCACCGCAGGTAAAGGAAAATAATTTTGAAAATTATGATTTGATACAAACAATACAGAAAATAAACTGAAAATTTTGTTTCATATGGAGAATTTGAAAAGAAACAGAACTGAGAAACTTATCTGCAAAATTTTCTTATCAGAGCGCACGAGAACTGAACTTGTACCTTTAGTTATATTTGACCGATGATTTGACTTTTCTTAACAGGTCCTTGTTTTCTAACACCTGTCTATAAAATTCTTTACGTTGTAAGATAGCTTCTAAAGTAGCCACATCCAGCTTATTTCGTTCTTCAGCCCACTGAACATCCATCATCGAGAAGACACGCTCAACATTAGCGTTATGCGCTACAACACACTCTGTTGGCCCCGTATGTTACAATGCTGATCCAGAACTGCACAGCAGCGCGGCTGGAGAGCACAACGGTAAGAGTGTCAAAGTCCTCAGCCAACCATAGCATCGGAACAAGTTGCAGACAGGCAGCAAACACTCGTTTCCTCGTTACATTTGGGTTATTTTCATCAAGAGAATCTGAGAAATGAAAGTATAATTACTTATAAAGTTACAACTAAGTACCGTAAGAAGGTAGTAAAAATTTTATTTTTATTACGAAATTTGAAAATCAACTAAATATGGGACATTTGGGTGTCCCTGAATGATCAGTATGGGACAGGGGACAAAATGATCAAATATGGGCCACGTACCGTATAAAGGGACGTCTGGCAACCCTAAGTGCTCGTGTATACTTCATGCTCAGCACGCATCATGGCTGCCACACGTTCCCAGCGTTCATTTGACGCATCCTCTGAGCAGATCCCCAGAAATTAACGTGACGCGTGCCCGAGTTGCAGTACCAGTAAAAAGTCGGGGGGCGCAGTGTGATAAAAGTCGGAACGTGACGTCCAAGTCTCTGTTTACTATCTACATGCGACAGAAAGCAGCTATGATGATCCTACGAGATCGATGTGCGCGCTTCGATGTTTGATGAGTGGTTCGATGTGGTGGAGCAAAATGCCGACATACAGATGCATTCGTGGTGCTTTTATATTCGGGCATCACATATTCCCGATCGTAATGACACGATACATTTTAAAAGTCTCGCATACTATCTTTTTTTTTTTTTTTTCTGGGGCTTTCTCCTGACCTGACAGCAGTGATCGCTACACTGAGCACATTACATTTCTGATATTTCAACTTTCTGCACATTTAGAATCCTTAGAGTTATACTTGATATCACTTTCATGATGAAATGCATTAATGTATATATGTCACATTTTACAGATAAGTCGTAATTTTGTTTAAATAATGAATACTGTTAGTAATTACACACATGGGGTGACATGGTGGCGGAGCGGTAGCACTGCTGTCCCGCAGGGAGTCATGTCGTTGGTATTCCCTGCCTGGAGTTTACGTGTTTTCCTGCTGGGTTTCCACAGTGGGCTTCAGTTTCCTTCCAAAAAAAAATGCAGAGTTGGTGACAATAAAGTGACGCCAGTGTGTGTGTCTGCTTGTATTCACCTTGCGATGAGCTGAAGCCCCATCCAGGGATTGTTTCTGCATCGTGTTCAATGCTTGCTGGAATGGACAGATCCCTGGATTGATGAATTTAATCATTAAACATCCTTTTCAGAGATATTGCGGTAAGGTGTCCTCGTAATTTAATGGCTGTTCCAGGCAATTCATAACACAACGAAGCCGAACCTGTTCTCACCGTGATGATTATCTCACACTGCCACCTGGTAGACTCTTCCAGATTTACGTAAAGTACACTCGCAAGTATAAACAGTAAAACGCCTGCGTAGCAGGAGAGTCCGCTGGAGCACGCGTCACATTGCGTGAAGTATAAACCTGGCTTTAGGATGAGTAATGTTTGGGACTAAGACATGCTTTTCCTCCATAGTTTAAAATTACAAATCGGACAGTTCAGATGTGATCAAAGTGCACATTGCAGATTTCATCACACAACACTTTCTCTATGTGTTCCTGGCTTGGATGTCCTGTCTGTGGAGTTTGCACACTCTTATGATGTTCATGTGGACTTTCTGTCCAGTCCACTTGGCGATTATAAGTTGTCGGTGCCTGACGGAGTGTCACCTGTTATAGGGTGGTGTTTCCATCCAGAGTTGCTGTCTCCTAACTTGCACTGCTTTCAGGAAACCTCATACTGGATTTAATGACTTTGGAAAATGGGGGAGTTTCTGATTGGTTGAGTGATGCTTCATGAGATATCATCTCCTCACAAATAGCATGTGTGTGTTATCTTTCTCGCATTGCACAATATGATGAGCATTTCTTGATGGTGTCCTACAATAATTGCCATTTCTGATCTTTCTAGGTGGGCCAGGTCCATGGAGGCCTCTTGGGAGTTATGCAGAGGTCTATGGTAAAAGCTTGTCCACATGTCTGGTTTGAGAGATCAGAGATGAAGGACCGGCAGCTGGTGACTAAACGGTAAGAAACATTCCAGGATCGAGATGGTGACTTTAAAATGAGTTCCTCCAGAACACGGGGACACAGTTGGAAACTTGTTAGGGGTAAATTTCACATAAACATTAGGAAGTTTTTCTTTACACAGGGAACTTGGAATGAGTGACCAGGTAGCGTGGTAGACAGGAGGACATTAGGGACCTTCAAAACTCGACTTGATGTTAACTTGGAGCAGGGGTCGGCAACCTTTTTTTCCCCCTGTGAGCTACTTTTACGAAATGAAAATGGCCGAGAGCTCCTCATGGTTTCTAACGTTTATTCCATCCATTTTCCAACCCGCTGAATCCAAACACAGGGTCACGGGGGTCTGCTGGAGCCAATCCCAGCCAACACAGGGCACAAGGCAGGAACCAATCCCGGGCAGAGTGCCAACCCACCGCAGGACACACACAAACACACCCACACACCAAGCACACACTAGGGCCAATTTAGAATCGCCAATCAACCTAACCAGCATGTCTTTGGGTTGTGGGAGGAAACCCACGCAGACACGGGGAGAACATGCAAACTCCACTCATAGCTTATTTCAACCCTAACAAACTGAATAAGCTGGTTTTACCTGAACATTTGCAAAATGTTGGTGTCCAACTCACATTTTGCATTAAAACATTACAAAAAAGATTTAGTTCACCTGCAAGTGCATTTTGTATGTCTGTATACATTTTCAAATATACAGATATGATGTATTCATTTGTCATTTTGTTCCATGTCACTGTGTCACTTTATTCGCATGTCCAGTTGCATGTGTGACGTGTTGTTCAGTTAGTCAGATGACTGGCACTGAGGTGTCTGGTGGAGTGGAGCCACTGAGGTTCGCTCTTCTGGAGTCATTTCAATGTTTGTTTGTCAGGCTTGTTCTGAACTTTGACTTCATGACATTCACGTCAGACTCACTGAGGTATGGAGACCCAAATAGAGCAGACATTTTCAGAGCTGCTTGGTGAAGATTCTTATAGTTATCTCGCTCTACTACGCTCCAGAAATGCTGAGAATGCTGTTGAGACTTTAAGTGCACATTATTTTGAAGGTTTACTAATATATACTACATAAAATCCAACATCTGTCTGTCTGTCTGTCTGCTTCTCACAAGAGAACTACTTCGCGGATTTAGATCGGGGTTTTTCCATAATTTGGTTGATTTTGTGACTTCTCTCATTTTGCGATGTATCATAGTTTGCTTGCGGTACCAATTTATTTGCGCAAATCCAGGAGACGCTCAGCGGGCCGAGAGGAGGGGCCTTCCTCACTCACTCGCCAATTTCGGGGTGTGATCCTTAACTCCGCTTAGCTAGCAAACGAGAGAACAATTGAATTCAACTTTGTTTGATATTTAAAATAAAGTGTTACTGAGGTCTTGATGAGCTTGAGTCCGGATATCCTCTTAAGTGTACGCCACATTGAAAAGATTCAGATTGTGGATTGTGATATGATCTTTTTGTAAAGATCGCCCACCCCTAATTTGACTAATCAAGTTTCGTCTGTTAGTCTTGTTCTGAACTTTGATTTCATGACATTCACATCAGACTTGCAGAGGTATGGAGACCCAAACAAAGCAGACATTTTCAGAGCCGCTCCGAAAATACTGAGAATGCTGTTGAGACTTTAACTGCACATTATTTTTGAAGGTTTACTAATATATATATATATATATATATATATATATATATATATATATATATATATATATATACAGTGGTGTGAAAAACTATTTGCCCCCTTCCTGATTTCTTATTCTTTTGCATGTTTGTCACACAAAATGTTTCTGATCATCAAACACATTTAACCATTAGTCAAATATAACACAAGTAAACACAAAATGCAGTTTTTAAATGATGGTTTTTATTATTTAGGGAGAAAAAAAATCCAAACCTACATGGCCCTGTGTGAAAAAGTAATTGCCCCCTTGTCAAAAAATAACCTAACTGTGGTGTATCACACCTGAGTTCAATTTCCGTAGCCACCCCCAGGCCTGATTACTGCCACACCTGTTTCAATCAAGAAATCACTTAAATAGGAGCTGCCTGACACAGAGAAGTAGACCAAAAGCACCTCAAAAGCTAGACATCATGCCAAGATCCAAAGAAATTCAGGAACAAATGAGAACAGAAGTAATTGAGATCTATCAGTCTGGTAAAGGTTATAAAGCCATTTCTAAAGCTTTGGGACTCCAGTGAACCACAGTGAGAGCCATTATCCACAAATGGCAAAAACATGGAACAGTGATGAACCTTCCCAGGAGTGGGCGGCCGACCAAAATTACCCCAAGAGCGCAGAGACGACTCATCCGAGAGGTCACAAAAGACCCCAGGACAACGTCTAAAGAACTGCAGGCCTCACTTGCCTCAATTAAGGTCAGTGTTCACGACTCCACCATAAGAAAGAGACTGGGCAAAAACGGCCTGCATGGCAGATTTCCAAGACGCAAACCACTGTTAAGCAAAAAGAACATTAGGGCTCGTCTCAATTTTGCTAAGAAACATCTCAATGATTGCCAAGACTTTTGGGAAAATACCTTGTGGACTGATGAGACAAAAATTGAACTTTTTGGAAGGCAAATGTCCCGTTACATCTGGCGTAAAAGGAACACAGCATTTCAGAAAAAGAACATCATACCAACAGTAAAATATGGTGGTGATAGTGTGATGGTCTGGGGTTGTTTTGCTGCTTCAGGACCTGGAAGGCTTGCTGTGATAGATGGAACCATGAATTCTACTGTCTACCAAAAAATCCTGAAGGAGAATGTCCGGCCATCTGTTCGTCAACTCAAGCTGAAGCGATCTTGGGTGCTGCAACAGGACAATGACCCAAAACACACCAGCAAATCCACCTCTGAATGGCTGAAGAAAAACAAAATGAAGACTTTGGAGTGGCCTAGTCAAAGTCCTGACCTGAATCCAATTGAGATGCTATGGCATGACCTTAAAAAGGCGGTTCTTGCTAGAAAACCCTCAAATAAAGCTGAATTACAACAATTTTGCAAAGATGAGTGGGTCAAAATTCCTCCAGAGCGCTGTAAAAGACTCATTGCAAGTTATTGCTAACGCTTGATTGCAGTTATTGCTGCTAAGGGTGGCCCAACCAGTTATTAGGTTCAGGGGGCAATTACTTTTTCACACAGGGCCATGTAGGTTTGGATTTTTTTTCTCCCTAAATAATAAAAACCACCATTTACAAACTGCATTTTGTGTTTACTTGTGTTATATTTGACTAATGGTTAAATGTGTTTGATGATCAGAAACATTTTGTGTGACAAACATGCAAAAGAATAAGAAATCAGGAAGGGGGAAAATAGTTTTTCACACCACTGTGTGTATATATATATATATATATATATATATATATATATATATATATATATAATCCAATGTTTGTCTGTCTGTCTGTCCGCTTTGCATGAGTGAACTAATTAACGGATTTAGATCGGGTTTTTTTCTATAATTTGCATGAACATTCCGGTTGATTTTGCGACTTCTCTCATTTCACTATGTATCAAGAGTTCAATTTATTTGCGTGAATCCAAGAGACACTCAGCGGGCCGAGGGGCAGGGGCCTTCTTCACTCACTCGCTAGCTTCGGGGCGTCATGTCCCTTAACTCCGCTTAGCTAGCGAATGAGAGAACAATCAAATTCAACTTTGTTTGATATTTAAAATAAAGTGTTACTTAGGTCTTGACGAGTTTGAGTCCGAATATTCTCAAGTGTATGCCAAATTGAACAGATAGATTGCAATTCAGATTGTGGATCGTGATATGATTTTTTGGAAAGATCGCCCACCCCTAATTTGACTAATCAAGTTTTCAAATTTATCTAGGATTCATTAACCCTTTGGCAAGCTACTTGGAAAGGGGTTGCAAGCTACCGGTAGCTCATGAGCGATGTGTTGGAGACCCCTGTCTTGGAGGAATTAAGTGAATAGGACTTGTGAGATTTATTGGGCTAAATGGCTGTTCTCCTCTAGATTGCTCTAATTACAAACAACAGAAAACATGTAAAAATAGGAAAAGTAATAATTAACAAGTGATAAAAACAATAAAAAAAATGACATTCTCAGAAACACAGATTCATACATAACAGTTTGCTGTTGTCCTGCATCGATCTCCTTAGATGTCATTATTGGCTGACACATTTTCTCCATTCTACATGAAAACTTGAGATTAAAAATTAAAAATGGTAAGAAATGTAAAAATATATATTTTTTGGGTGGACTTTAAAAACCATCCATATCTGGAAAAATGAAAAACATAACCTGCACATTGGTCTGTAATGAAAGTTTAACAAAAATGATCCTCAGACTTGCCTGCTTATGTTTTACAGGTTAACAGATCATGTTTCTGACAAGACTAAACTTCCGATATTAATTTTTCCAGAAGGTAAGTACCCATAAATAAAGATTGTCTTGATTTTTGTATTTTAGTTCATGGGGCAAATATTTGATTCTCTGTTCAGTCAATGTCTACATGGAGTTTTCACTTTCTCTCTGTTTTCCCAATGGCTTTCTCCACGTTTTTGGGTCTTTTTCCCACATCCATTGTATTCAAGGTGGTTTTCTGCATTGCATCCTATACTTGTGAGCAGGGGTCTGCAAATTTGGTCCTGGTGGGACGTCATGGCAGCTGTTTTTTTTCAATCTTGATAACTTAATTAACAAACCACTCCTTGCTATTAGCAGATCTTATTTAACTTTATGGCTCTGCCCTGTTTTTATTCTGCCATGTCAGGTCCTTCCTATAACAAAGATTTTATTTTTTTCCCTTTCCGAGGATATCATCCAAATGATTCATAGACTGAAGTGGATGACTAATTCTCAGTCCTTCACTTTTTTCTCTTCAGTTTCTTTCCAAATCACAATTGGAAACTTGTTAAGGGTAAATTTCACTCGAATGTTAATGAGAAGTCAAGCAAAATGACATTTTTTATTGCTTGACTTCACGTTACATCCATAATGGCTAACACAGTACAACACCCTCCATCCATCCATTATCCAACCCGCTATATCCTAACTACAGGGTCACAGGGGTCTGGTGGAGCCAATCCCAGCTAACACAGGGTGCAAGGCAGGAAGCAAACCCTGGGCAGGGTGCCAGCTCACCACAGGGTGCGCACACACACACACACCCACTAAGGACAATTTAGGATCGCCAATGCACCTAACCTGCATGTCTTTGGACTGTGGGAGGAAACCTATGGGGGGAGAACATGCAAACTCCATGCAGGGAGGACCCGGGTCTCCTAACTGTGAGGCAGCAGCACTACCCACTGTGCCACCGTGCCACCATACAACACCCTAGTACTTCACAAACGTTAGGAAGTTTTTCTTCACACAGAGAACCACAGATACATAGGATAAGCGACCAAGTAGTGTAGTAGACTGCAGGACTTTAGGGACCCTCAAAATTCGATTTGATGGTGTTTTAGAAGAATTAAGTGGAGAGGCCTGGCGAGTTTTGATGGGCTGAATGGCCTGTTCTCATCCAGATTGTTCTAAATATTTTATTAAACCAAATATACTGTTCAAAAAATGAAGGGAACACTTAATCATCCCAGTTTAACACCAAGTCAGTGAAGCTTCAGGGACTTCAATATGTCCAACTAGGAAGCCTAAGCGATTGTGAATCAACTTCACCTGCTTTGGTGCCAATGAAAGTGACAAGAGGTGACCTGGAGAGCCAATGGCAAGATAAACCCAAAAAGGGAATGGTGGCCACAGACAGTTGCTCTCTCCTTATCCTTACAGACTAATTCTCTAGTTTTGTGTTTAGCTTGTGTCCTTGTCACTACTGGTAGCACAAGGTGGTGCCTACAGCTGATTCCGGTTGCACAGGTAGTCCAACTTCTCCAAGATGGCCCATCCATAAGTGCCATCACAAGGAGGTCCCAAGAGCATGGAGGAGCTATCAGGAGATGAGCTGTTACACAAGGAGAGTTGGGCAGGACCATAGAAGGGCATCAGCCCAACAACATTACCAGTATCTGCTCCTTTGTGCCAGGAGGAACAGGAGTGGCACAGCCAGCCCCTACAAAATGACCTCCAGCTGGCTACTGGTGTGCATGTTTCTGACCAAACTAACAGAAATGGACTCCATGAGGGCAAGATGTTCTCTAGTGGGACCTGTGCTCACAGCCCATCACCATGCAGCTCAATTGACATTTGCCAGAGAATACCACAATTGGCAGCTCCACCATTAGTGCCCAGTTCTCCTCACAGGTGAAATCAGGTTCACACTGAGCATGTGTGACAGACGTGAAAGAATCTAGAGATGCCCTGGTGAACATTTATGCAGCCTGCAACATCATCCAGCATGACCTGGTTGGAGGTGGGTCAGTGATGGTCTGGGAAGGTGTATGCTTGGAGGGTCACACAGACCTCCACATGCTGGGGTGTGGTACCATGATGGCTGTTAGGTACTGAGATGAAATCCTCAGAGCTATTGTCAGACCTTATGCTAGTGCAGTTGGCCATGGGTTCTTTCTGGTACAAGACAATGTGTCTAGGCAGTTCCTGGTTGACAAAGACATTGATGGCATTGACTGGCCCACATATTCCCCAGACCTGAATCCAGCTGAGAACCTCTGAGATGTCATGTTCCCCAGACCTGAATCCAGCTGAGAACCTCTGAGATGTTATGTATCGGTGCATCCGACGTCACTAAGTAGCACCACAGACTGTCCAGGAGCTCACTGATCCTGGTCTGGGAGGAGATTCCCATCCACTGTTTCATCAGGAGTATGTCCAGACGTTGTCGGGGGTCCATACAGGCACGTGGGGGCCATACACACTACTGAGTCACATTAGGAGTTGCTGTGATGAAATTCACACAAGTTGGATTAGCCCGGTATTTCACTTTTTGACTTTTCGGTGTGATGTTGACTCAGCGCTCACTGGGTTGGTGATTTTTGGCTTCCATTGATTGTTGAGACGTCATTTTGTTCTCAATGAATTACTCGGTTCTTACTTAGTAAAGAGTTTCTACTTGAATATTTGGAGATTCAATGTGTTCCTCTTCATTTTTTTTTAAGTGGTGTAGTTCACGATGAGCATACTCGGGTGTACGGTGGTGGCCAAAAGTCTTGAGAATGACACCAGTGTTGGTTTTCACAAAGTCTGCTGCTTCAGTGCTTTTAGATCTTTTTGTCAGATGTTTCTATGGTATACTAGAGTATACGGAAGTGTGGCCCGCAAAAAACTCGTTGGGCACCTGGAGCCCTATTAAAAGGGGCCAGTCCCCACCATTCTCCAGCCTGAGGAGGAGGAGTGGAGGAAAATGGACTGGTGGCAGAGAAGAGACTGTTGTGGGGTGTCATACTGGGTCTTGGTGCTGGGGTATGAGCACTTTATTCTGTAAATAAACGGGTGTAGTGTGGCAAAACCTGTCCGTGTCCAGATTGGCTTCACAATCTGTATAGAACAAAGCAACCGAACAAAGAACACAACGTCCTTGTTTCACAGAAATTCAAAACGAAGCTAGTGAAAGAGCAGGCAGGCCACCCTTTTATGCTAAAATCAATTGTGGCCTTTCTTCATTAACTCTTTCATGGTCCAAGACTAACCGTAATCCACACTATATTAACGTGCACCACTTATTTTCATATATGCTCATGATTCCCTCTGAATATACAGTATACAAATCATCAACTTTAAGAATATACTTTTCTATACATCCAGCACTAGGAAGACTTGGGATTGTTCCAAACTTCTTCCATTTAGGAATTCTAGAGGCCACTGTGTTCTTGGGAACCTTCAATGCTGCAGACTTTTTTTTGTTGCCTTCTTTAGAGCAGGGGTCTCCGACCTTTTTTCCCCCCCTGAGAGCTACTTTTACAAAATGAAAATGGTCGAGAGCTCCTCATGTTTTCTAACGTTTATTCTCTGAAACTGAATAAGCTTGTTTAGCCTGAACATTTACAAAATGTTGGTGTTACCGGTGTTCCTAGAAGGAGGTGCTTCATCTCGCAGGGCCCCCTGGATATCGTCGAGAGGAGTCGCAGCACACGGCTCAATGGCAACTCTGGTCTGTACCGGGAACTGAGAGGGACAGCTGCGAGGGCTCTGAGGGCAGATAAAGAGGCGTTTGTTAGAGGAATCTGTGAGCAAGTGACACACCATCTGTGGTCTAGCGACCCACGTCCTGCTTACAGAGGAATCGAAGCATTACCCTCATCTGAATCTGTTCCTCAGAGAGTCGCAGTCAGGGCAGCTGATGGAACGGTTCTTACGGATGACACTGCAGTTGTGACCCGCTGGGCTGGCTACTTTGAGCAGTTGTTCAAAGCTGATCCGCCGGCTAGGACGTTGGATATCTCTGGGTCCATGGTTCTTGAGGCTGATCCTCCAATTAGCTGTGAACCAAGCAATCTCACTGAGATGGCACAGGTGGTGAACCAGCTGAGGGAGGGAAAGGCTGCAGGGATCTGTGCTATCCGGGGTGAACTTCTCCAGACTTGGTGGTAAGGCTGTCCTCCTGGCATTGCAAGCAATCTTTGCTTCCATTTGGGAGACTGGCATCATCCCAACTGACTGGAAAACAGGACTTGTCGTCCCTATCTGGAAAGGGAAAGGGGATTGCCTGGATTGTAGCAACTACAGGGGGATGACACTGCTCTCGGTGCCGGGTAAGGTCCTTGCTAGGGTCATCCTCAATAGGATCCGTGATCACTTGCTCACCTACCAGCGACCGGAACAGTCTGGTTTTACACCTAAGAAGTCTACCATCGACCGCATCCTGGCACTGAGGGTTCTCATGGAGAGCAAACGCAGATATCGGCAGGGTTTCTTTGCAGCCTTTGTCAATTTTCACAAGGCGTTCAACTCAGTTGATCGAGTTGCCCTGTAGGGGACATCCTGAGGGTTTGCGGGATCCCCTCGAGGTTGCTGGATATCATGGCCGGCCTGTACACTGGTACTGGGAGTGCTGTGCAGAGTGGAGGCAGGACCTCTGCGTTTTTCCCAGTTGATTCTGGGGTTCGTCAGGAGTGTGTTCTTTCTCCTACTCTGTCCAATGCTTGTATGGACTGGGTGTTGGGCAAGGTCGTGGGGTTCAGCGGCTGTGGGGCATCTGTTGGTGAAGAGAGATTCACAGATCTTGACTTTGCTGATGATGCTGTGATCTTCGCGGAGTCAATGGAGGCTCTGATCAGGGCTCTCGAGAGACTGAGGAGTCTGAGTGTCTGGGCTTACGAGGGTCCTGATTAAAACCAAAGAGCCAGGCCTTTAATGACCTCTTGGGCACAGCCATCAGCAGTGTGTCTGTCTGCGGAGAGAGTGTCCACAGCGTCAAGAGGTTTACTTACCTCGGCATGTCTCTGATGACTCTTCCTATGAAGTCAGTAGACAGATTGGGAGAGCATGGGGGGTCATGAGGTCGCTGGAAAGGGGTGTGTGGTGCTGCCAATATCTTTGAAAAAGGATGAAGGTCCAAGTCTTTAGAGTCCTGGTGCTTCCTGTCTTACTATATGGCTGTGAGACATGGACGCTATCCAGTGACCTGAGATGAAGACTGGACTCCTTTGGTACTGTGTCTCTCCGGAAAATCCTTTGGTACCGCTGGTTTGACTTTGTGTTGCTCATGGAGTCCCGAATGAGGCACATGACCTGCTGTACCATTGCAGGCTCCCCAACTTGACTTAACTTGACTTGGTGTCCATAACTCACATTTTGCATTAAAACATCACAAAAAATATTTAGTTCACCTGCAGGTGCATTTTGTTTGTCTGTATGCATTTTCTAGTGTATCTCACACTATTGAATTAAAACACGAATGCTGTCAGAACAAAACAATGCAATTCCAAATCCACCGATATGACGTATTCATTTGTCATTGTGTTCCATGTCACTGTGTCACTTTATTCACATGTCCAGTCGCATGTGTGATGTGTTGTTCAGTTAGTCAGATGACTGGCACTGAGGTGTCTGGTGGAGTGGAGCCACTGAGGTTCGCTCTTCTGGAGTCATTTCAATGTCCGTCTGTCAGTCTTGTTCTGAACTTTGACTTCATAACATTCACGTCAGACTCACTGAGGTATGGAGACCCAAACAGAGCAGACATTTTCAGAGCTGCTTGGTGAAGATTCTTATAGTTATCTCACTCTATTAATCTCCAGAAATGCTGAGAATGCTGTTGAGACTTTAACTGCACATTATTTTGAAGGTTTACTAATATATAATACATAAAATCCAATGTCTGTCTGTCTGTATGTCTGTCCTCTTTTCACTAGAGAACTACTTCACGGATCTAGATCGGGTTTTTTTCTATAATTTGCTTGAACATTCCGGTTGATTTTGCGACTTCTCTCATTTCGCTATGTATCAGAGTTTGATTTATTTGCGCGAATCCAAGAAACACGCAGCGGGCCGAGGGGTGGTGGCCTTCCTCACTCACTCGCCAGCTTCGGGGTGTGGTCCTTAATTCTGCTTAGCTAGCGAACGAGAGAACAATTGAATTCAACTTTGTTTGATATTTAAAGTGTTACTTAGGTCTTGACGAGTTTGAGTCCAGATATCCTCTTAAGTGTATGCCACATTTAAAAGATTCAGATTGTGGATTGTGATATGATTTTTTGTAAAGATTGCCCACCCCTAATTTAACTAATCAAGTTTTCAAATTAACCCTTTGGCGAGTTACTTGGAAAGGGATTGCAAGCTACCGATAGCTCGCGATGCAATGTGTTGGAGACCCCTAGTTTAGACAATTCCTGTCTGTAAGCTCATCAGGCAACTCCTTCCACCTCATGGCTGGCTTCTTGTGGGACTTTATATTGAGCAGCGTTTGCCTTTCCTAATCACATGCGATCAATTTGAATTGACCGCTGGTGGACTCCAAACGAGATGTAGAAACATCAACAGAATGGGTTGCACTTGAGTCCAAGCAAAGAGTTTGAATATTCATGTCAATGGGATATTTTTTTATTGTTAAATTTGCAGAAATTCCTGAAAATCATATTTTTGCTTTGACATTCTGGGGTATTGCATGTTGCTTGATGAGGGGGGAAAACAATATAATAAAATGTGTAAAAAAAAAAAAAAAAAAAAAAGTCTGAATGATACGAATACTTTCTAAAGGTGCTGTAGCAACAATTAAAATCATTTTATAAACCTAGACATTTTAATATTTTGTTTGCCATTTAGGCCTAATGATGGGTATAAGTGGAATAAGGCAAAACCTGTTTATCAGCAAATTCAGGATTCAAAAAGCAAGTCCATACTGGAAAAGGAAAATAAAGGAGAACACAAAGGATTGGCCACCCTTTCCTCCCCACACTGATGTCATGGGTTCTCTTCCATTCCCTACAGTGCCAGTTTCTTACTTTCTCCAGCTGTACTAAGTGCATCATAGATGGATGTCATAACATCTGACCAGAACTGAACTGAAGAGGAACTGATTATTTTGCAGCCCTGTATTTTGTAACACTCAATGTAATCTTGACTTGCTGAGTGAAAGTTTGTATTCTTTCCCCAAGGCTTGCCCTTATCACACCCAGATTATGGCACAATGTGATATGCCAGTTAAATGAGAATTACTCATAAGAGAATTATTTGACTAAAAACGCAGTAAAGTTAATGTTTTGAGGAGTGCCATAAATGGATTCACGTGAATGAATGGTGTTTGTTCATTCTCCTCTTGACTGTTCTGCAGGCACCTGTATAAATAACACGTCAGTGATGATGTTCAAGAAAGGCAGCTTTGAAATAGGAGGGACCATTTATCCTGTAGCGATTAAGGTATGAAGTTTAACATAATATGTCATTATTTGTATGTTGGGCTAATAAACTAATACATGAATAAAGTGCATTATTACAAATGTTTGTGATGCAGTCTTTTGCAATGACAAATGCATGGCATATGTCTTTGTTATAGGGCATTTGGTATGGAATTCATAAAAGCAGTGTTAATGTTTGTGACATGGCATCTCTTGGAATGGCAAATGCAATGCATGTTATTTCTAGAAATGTCTGATGCGCCATCTGTTGGAATTATACATGCAAAGCATTTTATTACTACAGATGTCTGTGATGTGCGATCTGTTGGAATGATGAAAGCAAAGCATTTTATTACTACAAATGTTTGTGATGCACCATCTGTTGTAATGATGAATGTAATGCATTTTATTACTAAAGAGATCTGTGCTGTGCCATCTGTTGGAATGATACATGCAATGCATTTTATTAATACAAATATCTGTGACGTGCCATCTGTTGGAATGATGAATGCAAAGCATATTACTTCAGATGTCTGATGTGCGATCTGTTGGAATGATGAATGTAATGCATTTTATTACTACAAATGTCTGTGATGCACCATCTGTTGGAATGATGAATGTAATGCATTTTATTACTAAAGATATCTGTGCTGTGCCATCTGTTGGAATGATACATGCAATGCATTTTATTAATACAAATATCTGTGACGTGCCATCTGTTGGAATGATGAATGCAAAGCATTTTATTACTTCAGATGTCTGATGTGCGATCTGTTGGAATGATGAATGTAATGCATTTTATTACTAAAGATATCTGTGCTGTGCCATCTGTTGGAATGATATATGCAATGCATTTTATTAATACAAATATCTGTGATGTGCCATCTGTTGGAATGATGAATGCAAAGCATATTACTTCAGATGTCTGATGTGTGATCTGTTGGAATGATGAATGTAATGCATTTTATTACTACAAATGTCTGTGATGCACCATCTGTTGGAATGATGAATGTAATGCATTTTATTACTAAAGATATCTGTGCTGTGCCATCTGTTGGAATGATATATGCAATGCATTTTATTAATACAAATATCTGTGATGTGCCATCTGTTGGAATGATGAATGCAATGCATTTTATTACTACAGATGTCTGTGATGTGTGATCTGTTGGAATGAAAAATACAATGCATTTTATTACTAAAGATATATGTGCTGTGCCATCTGTTGGAATGATACATGCAATGCATTTTATTACTACAAATGTCTGTGATGCGCCATCTGTTGGAATGATGAATGCAATGCATTTTATTACTACAGATGTCTGTGATGTGTGATCTGTTGGGATGAAAAATACAGTGCATTTTATTACTACATGCATTAGAAAATACAGTCCAATAGATGGTGCACTGCTAACATTAATGTTGAATACCCTGGGGTCTGTGTTGATTATATAGATTTCAACCCATCTTAGACTCTTCACCAATGACAGAGAAACTGGTCAGGCACAGAGACACTTGTCCTTTCAGTTAGATGGATTATAAACTTTATTATCTTGATACCTGAAAATGGCTCGGCTATTTGAAACGCGTCCTTTGGTGCATAAATTTAATAGGGCCTTATTTTCAAGTAGTCTACCAGTTAATGTTTATGGAAAATGCAGTGGGGCACAAATATCTGCCATGATACTTTTTTTTTCCCCAGGAGAAGGACTATTTCTGCCCAACGAAAGAAGCCCAGAGCACATTCATGGGATGTCTGTTGATATACTTAGTTTGCTTGAAAGTTTACAAGTTGTGAATCACAACCAAATGTAACAAAACCACCCCTGATTTAGAACAAAGCAAATGAACTACAAGTGTGGAGAGTTGGTTTGGACCATTTAAGCCAATGTCCTCTATGCGGTAAACATGTCGGCTCTCCGTTGCACCGGGCAACTGGACCAATAAAATAAAGCAGGGGGCGGGGCTTTGTGTGACTGTGTTGTTTTGATAGGCTGAAGCAGTATGCAGTACTTAGAAAGTTGTTCGCGTTCTCCTGAATTAAAAAAAAAAATTACTATTTTCATTTAAAAATGACTATATTGCATTCATTCCTCAGTCCAGCATGACAAGAAAGATCAAAAGTGTTTAATTTTGTTCCAGGACTGAATTGACAAATGGTCTGGTTTTACAAATAAAAAAAAACATAGCATGTAATTGTGTGCTAATTAAATAATAAAAGGAAAATGAAGGTTATGGTTGTAAGTTTGTGGTGGGCTGGCACCCTGCCCGGGGTTTGTTTCCTTTCCTTGCGCCCTGTGTTGGCTGGGATTGGCTCCAGCAGACCCCCGTGACCCTGTAGTTAGGATATAGCGGGTTGGATAATGGATGGATGGATGGTTGTAAGTTGTAATAATTGGGGGTGGTTATTGTAAACAAGGGGGCTCCGCCATCTGCTCGCTTCGCTCGCCTACCCCCGCCGGCGTTGGGTATCCTGAAATACATTAGTCGAGCTCGTTCATTTTGGAGCCGTGCCCGCGGCATTTCAGACGCGCGTTGTAGGCGCCTGCGTTCATTGATTTTATCCAGGTGGGCTCGTGTTTGTATATCCGTCAGTCGAGCTCGTTCGTTGTGAACCCGTGCCTGCTTTGCTTCCGCAGTTTCAGACGCGCGTTGTAGGCGCCTGCGTTCATTGATCTTATCCAGGTGGGCTCGTGTTTGTATCGTTGAGCTGTATTGTGTTTGAATTTGGTGTAAAGCGTTCAGCGGTTTGTACAATCCCAAGCAGCACATTATTCCTAACTTCACTCCGCAGTAGTGCCACTCACAATATGGCGGTGAAGGCCACGCCTTCCATACTATGTCGGGTTTCACTATGCTGTGTAGGCGCCTTTGCCTTTCGTACTTTCCCGCACCTTCCGTACTATCTTGGTGGACCTGTGGGGCCTCCGTAGCCTCTTCCGTTTGAATCTGGGCTGCAGCGCAGAATCCTCTTTTTTGTGTGGCCGTGTCATTAGTCGTTAGCTATGGGTGCGTTGTTGCTTCATTTCTCATTCACGTCAGTTGAGCTCTTTCGTTTTTGGGCCGTGACTCCTTCGTGCGCGGTGGATACAACTTCGCTTGCGGTTTATGAGTCGTGCGCTGTACGCGCCTGCGCAGTACGTCTCATGGTCCCATCGCTGTGTACCTGTGTCCATGCCATCTGATTTACCATTCTTGGTTAGTAATATGGATGCCAGTCGCTGTTTAAAAAAAAAAAAAAGTTAATCATAATAGCATTTAAACATTTTGGATATGTATCACCACCCCACCCCCCGTGACCCTGTGTTCCAATTCAGCGGGTTGGAAAATGGATGGATGGATGGATATGTATCCCTTGACGTTTTTGAAATTAAAGATGAAGACGAGATGCTGTAGAATGCAGACACAGCAGTTTTCTTAATGGACCCCCTTTTTTCTTTTTCCTCTCTTAGTATGACCCCCAGTTTGGAGACGCCTTTTGGAACAGCAGCAAGTACAGCATGGTCAGCTATCTGTTGAGAATGATGACCAGCTGGGCCATTGTCTGCAATGTCTGGTATTTGCCCCCCATGACAAGACAGGTAAGGATACATTTTGAAGTGTTGTAGGGCAGGAGTTCTCAACCTTTATATCAGTGGTCTCAAACTCCGGTACTGCAGGGCACTAATGGCTGCAGGTTTTCATTCTAACCATCTTCTTAATTAGTGACCTGTTTTTGCTGCTAATTAACATTCTTTTGAATTAATTTTAATTGACTTGTCCTTGAAGACTCAGACCCCTTGTTTCTTTTTCCTTAATTAGCAGTCGAACAATAATGAGATATAAAACGAACCAAAACAACTGGTGTCCATTCTACAATATCTGACAATAAAGAAAGATGAAGGTCTTAGGAATACTGATCTGCTCAGGTCCTCAAAACATTTTACTGTAACAGTGCAGTTGGAAATCCGAAAATCAACAATTTCATAAATGTGTGCTATTGCATAATGAGAGGAGCAATAAGCTATAGAACTCAAGAACGGGTTTAATTAACAACATGAATCGGCGACTAATTAAGCAACTAGTTGGAGTTTGAGGCCCTGACTTAGTTGGTCTTCTGTTGGCTCCCTCACTTCACATTTCATTTCTGTTTGGATGCCATTTAAGGAAAGAAATGAAGCAATTCAGAAGAATGATGAAGAAATTCAGGGGAACAAATCTTAAAAAAACAAGTCAATTAAAATGAATGTAACAGAAGTTGTCAGCAAAAATTGGTCACCGTATAAGGAAAGTGTTCCACTGCGGCCCTCCAGGACTGGAGATTTGAGACCACTGGTATGTACAGTACTTCTAACAAGGTCACCCAGTATAGTACGAGAATATGAAAAAACCTAACCACAAAACCAATCTCATCACCCCAATACAGGCCGTGATATTTTGCCCTCTTGTATTCGCAGCCTTGACAGAGATGCTTGTTTTTGGATTTTAATTCTATTAACAAAAGCAGATTTGCTGCTGGTGCTATTATGCTGTCTGGGATTTTTTTAAAGCATAATACAAAATAAGCAGGCCATATTAAATACTTCCTGTATGTTTTTTATTAAATTAAAGTTATTTTACTGGGGCCTGATTTTCCTAATTATTAAAAGATCAAGTTTATTTAGGGATCAATCATAATAATAATGCTAATCATTTTTTTTTCCATTCATATAGTGGCGTTGGCACTGGATGACATTACATACGGGCACAGATGACATCCATTTTGTCATTTTATATATTTATAGATGTATGTGTAGTATTAATACTTTGTGTGTCTGAAGACGGATTGGGTGTTTGGAGGATGTTGGCCGATGTGGTGTTCTAGAAGGCTGACTGTTTTGCCCCCATCCTTTTAAGATATACCGCCTTGTGTGGTTTTTCTCTCTGCCCTTCAGTTTTCTTCCACCATCACCAAAGAAGTGTTTATACTGTAACTCCCAGACAGTGTTCAGAAGCCATTAATAAGCCTAACAGAATTTCAGGTTATATAGCGCCTTGATGTCACAGGAGGTTCTGCTCAGGCTTTATAACACACTGGTGAGGCCTCATCTGGAGTACTGGGTGCAGTTTTGGTCTCCAGGCTACAAAAAGGACATAACCGCACTAGAGAAGGTCCAGAAAAGAGCAACAAGGCTGAGTCCAGGGCTACATGGGATGAGTTAGGAGGAAATATTAAAAGAGCTGAGACTTTAAAGGAGATTTAGAGGAGACCTGACTGGAGTGTTTAAATTACAAAGGGAATTAGTTGAGTGGACTGAGACCGTCACTTTAAAATGACGTCGGCAAGTACATGGGGACACAGCTGGAAACTTGTGATGGGTAAATGTCGCACAAATATAAGGAAGTTTTTCTTTACAGAGAGAACCACAGACACATGGAGTAAGTGACCAAGTAGTGCGGTAGACAGGACGACTTTAGGGAAAACTCGACTTGATGTTATTTTTGAAGAATTAAGTGGAGAGGACTGGAAAGCTTTGTGGGCCGAATGGCCTGTTCTCTTCTAGATTGTTCTAAAGACACATGTGGAGTCAATTGGAAACTTGTAATTTGCCCCAGTGTGAATGCATGCATCCAAAGTTGGTTTTTGTTTTGCCCTGAAATCTGCTGGACTCGGCTTTGGCCCCCATCCCTGAACTCTATTAAGTGGATTTGAGAATGCTACGTTTTTGGTAGAATTAATCCCATCTCACCACACACTGATTTGTATGTTTGTGATATACGGGGTCATTTCTAACTTACTAACATGTCCTATAAATAAAAACTGTTTGCTTAGAGTCAGTGCTTGTGTTGTATCTAAAGTCAGTCAGTCAGTCATTTTCCAACCAGCTATATCCTAAAACAGGGTCACGGGGGTCCGCTGGAGCCAATCCCAGCCAACACAGGGCGCAAGGCTGGAACAAACCAACCCACCGCAGGGCACACACACACACCAAGCACACACTAGGGACAATTTAGGATTGCCAATGCACCTAACCTGCATGCCTTTGGACTGTGGGAGGAAACCCATGCAGACACGGGGAGAACATGCAAACTCCACGCAGGGAGGACCCGGGAAGTGAACCCGGGTCTCCTAACTGCGAGGCAGCAGCGCAACCACTGTGTCACTGTGCTGCCCAGAATCTAAAGTGCTTTTTTCTTTTCTTTTTTTTTTTACTTTGTAGGAAGGAGAAGACGCAGTCAGTTTTGCCAACAGAGTGAAATCAGAAATTGCCAGACAAGGCGGCTTGGTGGATCTCTCCTGGTAAGATTTTCCCTTCCACTGAAAGTCTCAACTTGGTAAAGGCTGAAATCCCTAACAAAACTTTTCCCAGGGAGCATGCTCTCCCTGCTGGACACAGTTGGCCAGCCCCAACACGCTGCTAAGTAGTCAGGACCAGCTGGACCGAAGGTGACCACAAAGAGACATTTCAGAGATGCCAATATGATTAACAAAAACCAGAAGTTAATGTTTGTTTTTACAACAACTCTTTGTAGTTGACGCTCAACGTAAAAAATTATATTATAATGTAAAGAGAGTCCTAAAAACACTAAACTCTGTTCTCCAAGAAATTGGTGGAGAAGATGAAACACAAAATAAAAAAATTAAAAATAACAGGTACAAAAATCCAATATAAAATATCAGGGCTACCCTTCTCTAAAACTGTAAGGGTGAAAGAAGGCCTTGATCACGATTTACAAAAATAAAATCAAACTTTAGGCTCTCAATCAGCCTTCACTATAAAAGTAAATCTCCTCTAAAAGAAAACGGAAGCCCTGACGTACTTTTATGTGCAGCCAACCACTGAGCCGCTCTTACCACTGTGTTCTCGATCTCGAGCGTCTCACTCGTCCACCTTCTCTGCAGCGGAGTGCACTCAAGCGACCCCCTTCCCCTGTCAGCTCAGGACTCCAGTTGAGCTGGGAAATAAGAATTTCTAACTTTCTAGATGGAATTTTCAACTGGAACGCCCCCTTAAGTTGGATTTCCTACTCGGAAACTCAGGCCTGAGGGGCTTGTGTATAGTGCCTTGTATAGAATTCACACCAAAACATGGCGTACGGACCAAACTAGAAATGTGCGTATGCACAAAAAAAATTCAGATGCCTAAACCTTTGCATAAGCAATGTTGTACACACTTTCTCTTTACAAATCTCAATCAATGGGAATTTTAATGCACATGCACGTGCCTACAGCCCCACCCCAACTCCTCCCAGAATTTCGCCTTTTTGAATATACAAACCAATATAAATTGCCCCTTCCATTCAGTGTTTTGTTAACTCTTTCAGGGCTGATGTTGACTTTTGTCTAAAGGAGGAGTTGACGATGGTAATCGATTGTAAACAGTGACAAAACCAACCGTTACGTTGGACTCTCATTGCTTAGAAGGAAAGTTAGCTTCATTGGTTTGACCGAGATTCCCTGCGCTCACATGAGTAGCAAGGCGCACGCAACGGCAAAAATGGCACTGACATCTGGCGAGAGATCAAAGCAAATGCGAAAAGCAAAATACTCCATGGACGACGTCTTGCCTGTTATCTCTGAACTGGACTGTGACTTGTCGGACTCCGATTTTGATACAAGTGACTGAAAACGCATGTGAGGTTCTAGTAGTTCTACTGACAATGTTCGCCAGGGAGGACTGCCACTTAACAATCGGAATGTAATGCACTTCGACTGTGACTGCCACTGCTGCTGCCCCAGCCACGCAAAGACAGCCTGGCAGCAAGTCTGCCACTCATTCTTGGCAAACTGGCAGCCACAGCATGCAGCAGCAGATGTTTTATGTTGATTTCTGTGTGAAACCATCTTTTTTTTTTGGAAAAAATATTCAGTCCTCAAATAGTTAAAAGATAATAGCAAAAGCACGTGTGAAAAAGAAGAATTTCGGCGAATGTGAAATGGAGGTCCTGTCCAGTGAAGTGGGGACAAGGAACAACATACGGTTTGGTGGCTTAAGCAGTGGTATATGCAGCAAAAAGAAATTGATGGAGTGGTACAGCATGGTGAAGGCTTTCAAAAGTTCAAGTTCAGAAAGCCTCACAGTGCCCATAAAAAAATAAATAAAAAAACGTGGTCACATATCAAAGTCGACTTGCAAAGGCAAATTGCAGCCCACCATCTGAGTGTCATACAGAAGGGTATTAGGGCTACAGTGCGGAAAAGAGGGTCTATAACGAGATTAATTTCAACTTTAATCATTTTTTCATCAAAATAGAATGTTGTTAGCTTCATCTTAAAACAAAGTTTAAGTTACTAGAATTTCTTAAACCCCATCGTAGCTAAAGTAGCACGTATTCTGCGTATGCTTTGTATTTTAAGTGTTCCCCAACCCAGTCATTAATCGCTGTATTATCGTAATATTTCCCTCTACTTACCCTTTACCTGTTTTCTCAAGGGTAAAAGTTCTCGTCAAGTTCGTTATCGGGTTGGTCTACTGTTGCACTTTAAAATGAACACACACACACACACACACACACACACACACACACACACACACAGACCCTAACCACAACAGTGCCCCATGAATGACACACACACGCTGATTAACCCTTAGCACTTTAAACCACACATCAGCCTGTCACTCAGCACTTCAAGAGACTTACTTATTATCGGCATGAACAACATACGATGTTTTAGTGATATCTCAGACCTAAATATTACTTTTGGTCTACAAGAATACATTTAAACATACAAAGACTCCGCACTCTTGACTATAGGCCATTTATCAGCCAAGAATACCTTCTTCTTATCGTACTGTCCCTTCTTTCGAGCGGCGCCCTCACTCTCAGCCTTATAAACCTCGCAGCACAGAAATAATGGCAAAAATCTGGCTACACCAGGTGCTCAAAGAAATCTAACTTATTAATTCAATCACTCTAGACATTAAGACAAAGCATAGAAAGTTAAAAGCAGCATGGTATTTATTACAAGAATAATAATAATAATACCACTGGAACAAAGAATAATAGAAAATAGGTACTGATAGAAAAGTCTGAATATATATAGTCTTTAGGAAAAGCTTATGAAAAAGTTACAGATGACAAGGATGAATGTCCCAGGGAGGCGTTTGATTTAGCAGTTGATGTTCACGATGCCTTTCTGACGACCAATGCCGTCTTGGTCTGTTCCTCTTCTTCTCCTCCTTCTCTTTGCTTCTTCTCCTTCCTCCTCCTCTTCTCTTTCAAACCAAGGCATATTTATTATGAAATGTCATGCCTTGGTTTCACAATACATGCACCTGATTGGCTGGCTGTCAATGTGATTGATGAATTTTGCTCAAACTCTTTCCCTGATAATAAAGTTCTTTGATATTGCCTCAATTTCCCTTTCCAGGCCATAAACCCCAAATGTTCTCCCAGATGTCCATCCATGAAGTAATCAATAGCCTGGGGTGTCAGCACAGCATCCTTTCCCAGGTTATAAATTAATTGAACCACCAGAAATGTCTTCCTTTCAATGTTGGAAACAGCTGTTTTAAAAGTGAGGTGTAAGAAAACCTGCTTTGATCTGTCTTAGTTCATCTGTTGTCTTGTCTCGAACAAAATATAATGGAAACCAAAATGTACAGATTTTATACACCATAACAATCGCCATGTGCTTCTTAATCAGGCTTTCTTTTACGCCGACGGGAACGCTTAGGCAATGATTGCCACACAGGGGACTGAATTCTTTTACACACCACTGTACTTTTAGTCTGTTGCACCTGGATACTGCCATCTGCAGTGTAAAGCGAGAAGGCCTGTGCACGGCACGCACTACTAAGCATTTGCTAATCGCCCCGCAGGATGAGTCTTGTGGCCTTGCACTAAGAACACATGCTTGGTTTTGACAGTCTTCTCCTCATTTATACCCTTACGTGGAGGTGAACTTTGGCTACTCCATGTGAATAAAATCCCTGATTATACTGATTATTAATGATTAGACTTTATTATAAGCAGACTTTATTTTTCTGACAGTTTGATAACATATTCATTTTTTTGTCCACCGTTCCATATTATTTATCGACACTCATGCTATTGTTCCTTTATCGTTTACCAGCTTAATTCTTTGTTAATGTCCACTGTTAACAGGGATGGCGGCCTGAAAAGAGCAAAAGTCAAAGAAACCTTCAAAGAAGAGCAGCAAAAGACGTACAGCAAGATGATTGTCGGCGACGACGGAAACTGAAAAAGAAGAGCGAACACCCGAGCCTGCACTGTTTGTGGATTGGAGACACAAAACCCCAAATGGACAGCTGAGTATGCGACCCACCAGAAACATGCAGTGCACAAAATCAACTCGAGAAAAGTATTTCTCTCGAACCTGACATCATACGCCGTCAATCCCTCTCTAAAAAAAATTGAGATTATTTTTGTATAAATTTGCTTGTTATTACATCAGACGTCATCCTAAAACCTTTTGAAAATATTGTTTTCCTTTTTCCTTGAAATAAACAGTTTCTGTGTTATAAGTGCTCATGGGTAGTCACTCGGGTGTGTATGAGTGATGTGCTTAAATGTCTGGGGGAGTCTACAGTATTATGTGGGGGTGTCACACCCCAGTGTCCCTACCTTAGGCTCTAGCAGGGAAGAAATATTGAGACCGAGAGTCAGTGGGCGATGGACACAGCCGATTTAACAAGTAAAAACAAAAAACCTCCACAAGAGACAATATAAAAAAAGTGCACACAAACACTGCAATAATTAATTAAGATGAAAAATTAAAAAAGCAATGTTAAAAAAAAAAATGATATTCACCACATGGTCAGGTCAGGTTGGGGAGCCTGCACTGATACAGCGCATTACCGTACCCACCAAAGGACGAAACAGCTCAGGATCCTGAGGCAGACATGTGGTCCAGGCCCACCCCCTGGAAATGACCCTGTATCTGCCGCAGCCAGGTGTTACGTGGGTGTCCCCTTGACCTGGTCCAGCCAAGCCGTTCGGGTCCTGAGCAGTGAGCCGCATCACCCTTGGGTAATCGTGCCACATGGCCGTAGTGCCTTAACTGACACTTCCTCATAATGCAGGTTGTGTGCCTCATTCCGGACTTCATGAGCAACACAAAGTCACACCAGCGGGACCCAAGGATTCTCCAAAGAGACACAGCAGTGAAGGAGTCCAGTCTTCATCTCAGGTCACTGGATAGCGTCCATGTCTCACAAAACAGGGAGCACCAGGACTCCAAAGCAGGGGTGTCAAACTCCAGGCCTAGTGGGCTGCAGTGGCTGCAGGTTTTCATTCTAACCTTTTTCATAATAAGTGACCAGTTCTCACTGCTAATTAACTTCTTTTCTTTAGCCCTGTTTTTAAGGATTCAGTCCCCTGAATTGATGCTTTTCTTCATTAAATGACAGCCAAACAGAAATTAGACATGAAACGAGTCAACTGATTATCAAATAAACTGGGGATTCAAACTCCAACCAATTTCTTAATGAGATGCTGATTCTTGCTGTTAATTGAACCTGTCATTTAATTCCATGGCTTGTTCTGCTCTTGTTCTGCCACAGCAGACATTTCCAAATCTGTTGATTTTCTGTTTTACTGAGACCTTCACCTTTCTTTATTTTCAGATATTGTGTGATGGGCACAGGTTAGCTGGTTGTGTGGCTTCTTGTTTTGTGTCTCATTATTGTTTGGCTGCTAATAAAGGACAAAGAAACAACTAAGGGGTCTGAGTCACGCCAATTAAAACAAAGGCAAAACAAGTTAATTAGCAGCAAAAACTGATCACTGATTAAGGCAATGGTTAGAATGGTTAGTCCCTCCAGGACCGGAGTTCGACACAACTGCTCTAAAGACTTCATCCCTTCGTGACGATATCGGGAGCGCCACACATCCGCTCTGTCTACATGAATGTCACTGCCAGTGTTGTGCATGAACGCATTAGGAAAACATTGGACTTCGCGAGTCCACTTTATATTTTTCCCCGTTGGACATGCAATACGTGACACGGATTTTGACCGGCAGTGTAATGGGTTAGTTCACCTACAGGCTGGTTCAGCAGTCACCATTTGTGTCACACGGTTGGAAATAGAACGGTCATTTATATCTATACTTGCATCTATTTAACTTCTTTTTTGACTGGGAGGATATTAGCATATACTAGTCGACGCCTGCCGTAGCATACAGCGGTGTAAGAATAGGAATGGATTTAATCAATATTATTTTAGAATAAGAGAATTAACTATTATTGCATTTAACTCCCTTCTCCATCTCTTATTTATATAGATATTTACTTCTCCCCTTCTTTTGTCTAATGTTGCCTTATTAAAAAGCTTAAAGCAATTTTCCTTTAGCTAAGCTCTCCTTCTCAGGGGTGGGGTTTGATTTGTCTTCAAATTTGTTGGGTTATAAATTGATCTGTTTGTATGGAATGATTACAATGAAAATTAATAAAATAAAAATATTAAAAAAAAAAAAAAAAGAATAGGAATGGAAAATTGTGAGAAAGGAATTCAGAAATCAAGAAGAAATAAATACTTCTTGAAAGACGCAGTTGTGAATAGGTGTTTTGGTGGAGACGACAGATAATGAGTCGAAAGATCTAACCCCAGAAAAAGCCACGTACAACTGTTATATTGTATTGAGGATGACTTGTGTTCTGCTCTGTGTATTGTATTGTATTGACCCCCTGACACCCACTGAACACTCAACCTACCTGGAAAGGGGTCTCTCTCTGAACTGCCTTTCCCAAAGTTTCTTCCACTTTTTTCCCTACTACAATACGATACAATACAATACAACTTATTTTTTGTATAGCCCAAAATCACACAAGAAGTGACACAATGGGCTTTAACAGGCCCTGCCTCTTGACAGCCCCCCAGCCTTGACTCTCTAAGACAGCGGTTCTCAATCTGTGGGGCGCCCCCCAAAGTAACAAAAAAAGGGGGCACGAATGTTGCCTTATGTGGTGTAATTTCGCTATTCGTAGGGAAATTTTAAACTCGTAGCAGTGTATCGGCAGCAAAAAATATAGGAATAAATTTTATTAGGGTTTCAAAAAAAACGTTAGGGGGGGGGGCGCGATTAAAACTTTTATGAAAACTCGGGTCGCAAATACTTAGGTTGAGAAACGCTGCTCTAAGAAGACAAGGAAAAACTTACAAAAAAAAATGGAAGAAACCTGGGAAAGGCAGTTCAGAGAGAGACCCCTTTCCAGGTAGGTTGGGCGTGCAGTGGGTGTCAGGGGGTCAATACAATACAATACAATACACAGAGCAGAACACAAGTCATCCTCAATATAATAGAAATATTACAAGTACAGAGCAGAATTCAACAGTAGATGATACCCCATAATAGGATTTGGATTTGTTTAGCGTCCTGGAGACCTCGGCCATCAAGCTGCCTCCCCCTATTGGTCATTCCACAGCTGAAACAGCGCTGGGCCAGCCAATCCGATGAAAGGACCCCTCTACCTGACGATTCCTGCGATCCTCCATCAGAGATGACTTTTGCTTAGTCAGGCAAAACAACTTGGCAGGTGGGCTGTGGCACCAAGTGGCACATTTGAGTACCAAGAAGAGAAACAGAATAGGTGAGGGTTAGTAACAAATCATGTTATGTTTTAGTGCTAATGACTAACAACAGAGATGCAGTCTGTACAGTTAATCAGCAGCTCTAGTCAGGGTGTGCTAAACTGAAGTAGTGAGTCTCCAGCCTGAGAGTGAAGGGGCATCTCTTATAGTAGGTTTTTTTTTTTTTTTTTTATTTTTGGTAAATTTTCCTTGTCCTCTTAGAGGGTCAAGGCTGGGGGGCTGTCAAAAGGCAGGACCTGTTAAATCCCATTGTGTCACTTCTTACGTGATTTTGGGCTAAACAAAAATAAATTGTATTATATTGTATTGTATTCTACATGACATCTCTGGCAGTTGCATTGCATGCGCCCAAACATTGCTGCGGCCCCCCCCCCCCCCCCCCCCCCCCCACCATCTAGTCAGTCCCGTGGATGCCAGATACTTACTATGCAGTTTCGCAACAACTAGACACCACGGAACACTGGGGTGAGGTATGGTGGGTAGCCGGCATGCGTTTCCACCCCACATGAGGGCCCTTCGAATGAAAACGCGTACCACCAGTTCCACCCAAAGCCCAGCAACACGCATCCCCTCCACGTGTGCATCCTAACTGGTAAGTTTTTTCTTTTTTCTTTTATTGTAAGGATGGTGACTGCGTAGAATTAGACTCGTCAAAGTGCTTTTAAAGTATGACTTTGTGAAGGGGGTCTGTGGATCCGAGTCATTTTTCTCTTGGTGACGCCTCCCCAGCCTTTTAGTCCTTCAGGTCCTCGTGGCTCATTGCTTTATGAACTTTTATTCAAATCAAAAATGGCTTTTATTAGTACTGAGAAAAGCGCTATATAAATGTAATGAATTATTATTATTATTATTTTATCTTCTTCTAATTGGGGAAACTGGCTGGAATGAAAACCTGTAGCCACTGCAGTCCTCCAGGACTGTGATTGAGGACCCCCTGCTCTAAGCACTTAAAAGATTTTACCTGCTCCCCACCCCAACCTCTATTATTACTATTTTATTATTATTTTTATTATTGTATATAATGAGGCACATGACCTGCATTGTGGGGGAGCATCAGTTGCACGTGCATGTGGCGTGATTACTCGAAGGTGATCCGGCTCACAGGACCCTCATTGTTGAGGACCTGAGTGGCTGGATCAGGCCAAGGGGACACCCACATAACACCTGGCAGTGACAGGTAGAGGGTCTAATTCTGGTCAGGTTGGGGGAGCCTGCAGTGGTACAGTGCATTGCTGCACCCACCATGTGACGAAACTGCTCGGGATCCTGGTTGGCAACCCATGATAGACATGCAGTCCAGTGTCACCCTTCAGAAGTCAAATTGGGGGGGGGGTTTGGGTTGTTGCCAACCAGGATCCCAAGCTGTTTCGTCACATGGTGGGCGCTGTACCAGTACAGGCTCCCCAACCTAACCTGACCTGACCAGAATTAGACCCCAACTTGCCCCCGATGCTGCCAGGATAGCCCCTGACCCCACGGGCTGTGACAGAATTGAGATGGTTTATTAACGGAAGGGTTGATGTATCCCAGTGTTTCAGCCTCTTTGCCCACCACTGGTACAAGCTATTCTTTTGTATTTTTTGTTTTATTTCATATTGCACTTTATCATAGGGTGGCGCAGTGGGTAGCTCTGCTGCCTCGCACTAAGGTTCACTTCCTGGGTCCTCCCTGCGTGGAGTTTGCATGTTCTCACCGTGTCTGCGTGGGTTTCCTCCCACAGTCCAAAGACATGCAGGTTAGGTGCATTGGCGGTCCTACATTGTCCCAAGTGTGTGCTGGGTGTGTGTGTGTGCCCTGTGGTGGGCTGGCACCCTGCCCGAGGTTTGTTCTTGCCTGTGCTGGCTGGGATTGGCTCCAGCAGACCCCCGTGACCCTGTGTTAGGATATAGCAGGTTGGACGATGACTGACTGACTGTATCTTAAGTACAAATAGCAGTGATTAAGAGAATAAAGACGCCCGAGGAGTTCCTATTATGTCCTTTGTGATTTCTCTTTAAAACTTTATTTAAAACTCCAACTACTTGACCTCAAGTGGCTTGTAAGAGGCGCTTTAGCCTGAAATATCGAGATACAATTACATTCTTCACATTGCTGCTTGGGCATTGCCACAATAGGATTCTCATACATTTCTATTAGAGGGCCATTTGAATCAGAAGTGGATTAAAAAAAATATATTAAAGAAATATTGAACCGTAGCTAATGCCAAGCCCACGAGCCGGGGATATTCATTTAGGACTGTGATAGACCGGCACTCTGTTTTGAGATAACAGTGATTTAAAATGATGTCCTTACTTGGACTAGATTCTCTGGGCAAATGATTCAATTTAGCATTTTATTCATATTTACTGAGTGTACCTGGATTTCATTTGTATAGATCTTATGGGGTAAATACAAAAATACAGAAAATCTAATAAAAAAAATTGAGACGAGGAACAATTGCTGGAGTCTGTATTCAGGCTTGGAGGGGTCACAGCCATGGCTTTTTATGATGTCTCTTTGAAATCTATCTGAATCGCATTAAATTGGACATAAAGATGTGCAGACACATACATCACAGTAAATAGTGTACTGGAGCATGACAGCAGAAGAATCCAGCCTCAACAATCGGGTTAGAAAATCAGCTCCCCGTCCGATTAATAATTCACAATCCTGTTAGCAGAGAACAAACATTTCTGTTCAAGCAATTTAAGTTGTGGAATTGTTATTAAATCTGGGCGCTCAGCCGGCTCCTCGACTCCTGAGAAGAAGGCCAAGCGCGGCCACGTTGAAAACGGCCGCTGTCCGGGTGGGCGGCCGAGGTCAGGCGCGAGGAGAGGCCCCTCGGTCTTCATTTGGAGGGCTAACATCATGTGAGCCAGCCAAGCTGGGTGTTATGGCGTACTGAATGGACTTACAAAGTGAAGTATTTCAAAAAGGGAAAGATGGCCATGCTAGGTTATGACAACTCTGTGAATTTGTATTGAGTGGGTAGGAAAGAAAAATGAATGAATGAATGAATGAACTGCTCACCTAGCACATGATGCCCATTGCAGGTTATGGCAGCTCTTTACATTTGTGAATGAATGAATGAATTTACAAAGTAGACTTGGTGACATATCCTAAAGATGGTCCTGTTAGGATATGACAACTCTCTTAATGTGTATTGGAGGAGTAGGTCTGAAAAATGAATGAATGAATGAAGTGTTCACATATCACAAGATGCCCATTGCAGGTTTTGACAGCTCTTTATATTTGTGTTGTAATAAGTAGGTTGAATGAATGAATAAATCACAATGTAGATCCAATAACATATCCTAAATGGTCATTTTAGAGTGTGGCAACTCTTTTAATGTGTATTGACAGTTTAGGTCTGAAAATGAATGAATGAACTGCTCACATATCACAAGATGCCCATTTCAGGGTATGACAGTTCTTTATGTACACTTGTGTTGGTATCAGTAGGTTGAACAAATAAATACAAAGTGGATTTGGTCACCTGCCCTACGTATGGCCATGTTAGGGTATGACAACGCTTTGAATTGTATTGAGTGAATAGAACTGAATAATGAATGAATGAATGAATGAAGTGCTCACATATCACAAGGTGCTCATTGCAGGTTTTGACAGCTCTTTACATTTATGAATGAATGAATGAATTTACAAAGTAGACTTGGTGACATATCTTAAAGATGGTCCTGTTAGTGTATGACAACTCTCTTAATGTGTATTGGAGGAGTAGGTCTGAAAAATGAATGAATGAATGAATGAATGAATGAATGAATGAACTGCTCACATATCACAAGGTGCCCACTGCAGGTTTTGACAGCTCTTTATATTTGTGTTGTAATAAGTAGGTTGAATGAATGAATGAATAAATCACAAAGTAGATCCAATAACATATCCTAAATAGTCATTTTAGAGGGGGGCAACTCTTTTAATGTGTATTGACAGATTAGGTCAAAAAATGAATGAATGAACTACTCACATATCACAAGATGCCCAGTACAGGTTATGGCAGTTCTTTATGTACACTTGTGTTTGTATCAGTAGGTTGAACATATGAAGAAATTACAAAGTGGATTTGGTCACCTGCCCTACGTATGGCCATGTTAGGGTATGACAACGCTTTGAATTGTATTGAGTGAATAGAACTGAATAATGAATGAATGAATGAATGAAGTGCTCACATATCACAAGGTGCCCACTGCAGGTTTTGACAGCTCTTTATATTTGTGAATGAATGAATGAATTTACAAAGTAGACTTGGTGACATATCCTAAAGATGGTCCTGTTAGTGTATGACAGCTCTCTTAATATGTATTGGAGGAGTAGGTCTGAAAAATGAATGAATGAATGAATGAATGAACTGCTCAGATATCACAAGGTGCCCACTGCAGGTTTTGACAGCTCTTTATATTTGTGTTGTAATAAGTAGGTTGAATGAATGAATAAATCACAAAGTAGATCCAATAACATATCCTAAATAGTCATTTTAGAGTGTGGCAACTCTTTTAATGTGTATTGACAGATTAGGTCTGGAAATTAATGAATGAATAAACTGCTCACATTTCACAGATGCCCATTGCAGGTTTTGACAGTTCTTTACATTTGTGAATAAATGAATGAATTTACAAAGTAGACCTGGTGACATATCCTAAAGATGGCCCTGTTAGTACAGTATATGACAACTCTCTTAATGTGAAGTGGAGGACTAGGTCTGAAAAATGAATGAATGAATGAACTGCTCAGATATCACAGATGCCCATTTTAGGTTTTGACAGCTCTTTACATTTGTGTAGGAATAAGTAGGCTGAATGAATGAATGAATTTAAAAAGTAGATCCAATGACAGAGCCTAAATGGTCATATTAGGGTTTGACAACTCTTAACATGTATTGGTGGACTAGAGTAGATCTGAAAATGAATGAATGAACTGCTCACATATCACAAGATGCCCAGTGCAGGTTATGGCAGTTTTTTATATACACTTGTGTTGGTATCAGTAGGTTGAACGTATGAATAAATTACAAAGTGGATTTGGTCACCTGTCCTACATCTGGCCATGTTAGGGTTTGTCAAGTCTTTGAATGTGTATTGAATGATTAGGAATGAAAATGAATGAAAGACAATAAACTTTCAATGACAATACAGACTAATAATACTAACAATGACCATAAACTAACAATGTCGATACAAAGAATTAAAAATAATAAAACTGGTGATCATGGAAGTGATGTACAAACTGCACAAGTATTGTTGCATTACTAGCGTGCCTGGACATTAGTGTGAGGTACAATAAAGGCCCATTCTTTTATATTCAAACTTCAGTTAGAATGTTCTTGTAGAGATTCAAATTCCATTCAAACAGCAATGTTTGTTCTGACAGCCCTAATACGTCTTGATAATTCAGCCAGGAAAAGTTACAAAAAATGACTAAAGACTGCTGATTGTAATAATAATGCTGATCCTGATTTCATTTGATTTGGTCTCTCAGGAGCGCAGAGACCACCGAGACAGATACAGGACTTGTGCTGCACTGTTGTGATTTTGCTTTTTGTATATTTGTGTGTGTGCGCACATTTGTTTGTGATGCACCGTCTGTTGGAATGACAGAGACTTAGCCACTGGATGGTCACAGAGACACTTATCCTTTTGTGAAGGTGGTTATACCGTATATCATATAAAGAATATCAAATTATCCACCGATCAGCCACAACATTCAAACCGCTGCCAGATGAAGAGAGTACCATGGATGATCTCATTCTAATGGCACCTGAAATGTTAGGCAGCAAGTGAGCAGTCAGTTCCTGAAAGTGACGTTTCGGAAGCAGGAGACATGGACGAGCGTGAGGGTCTGAGCGACTTTCACAAGGGCCACATCGGGACGGCTAGACAACGGGGTCAGGGCGTCTCCAGAGATGGCAAGTCTTGTGCGGTGTTCCCTGTATGTGGTGGTTAGCACCTACCAAAAGTGGTCCAAAGGGGCATTCAGAATACTTTGTCCCAACAAAAATGTCTCCAGCCCAGCGACAGCCACTCTCCTTAATCTCTCCTAGTTGTCTCGGAGGACTTGGCAGGATCTCCCAGGCAGAGAGTTTCCAAGGGTTCTCCATTGTCCATGATGAGGTGCAGGTAAGTGGATTTGTGAAGATGGGCTTCCTATGATAACTCGGGGGGGTCTTATGGGAAATTTAGGATTATCTAAAACTCCTCAAGAAGTGACGTGTGGAGAAGTTCATTTCTGGTGAGGTACTGACTACTTCTTGTCTGATTTAGATAGATAGATAGATATTTTAGCATAGTTGGCAGAATTAGATAGATAGATAGATAGATAGATAGATAGATAGATAGATAGATAGATAGATAGATAGATAGATATTTTAGTGTAGTTGGCAGGATTAGATAGATAGATATTTTAGTGTAGTTGGCAGGATTAGATAGATAGATATTTTAGCATAGTTGGCAGAATTAGATAGATAGATAGATAGATAGATAGATAGATAGATAGATAGATAGATATTTTAGTGTAGTTGGCAGGATTAGATAGATATTTTAGCATAGTTGGCAGAATTAGATAGATAGATAGATAGATAGATAGATAGATAGATAGATAGATATTTTAGTGTAGTTGGCAGGATTAGATAGATAGATATTTTAGTGTAGTTGGCAGGATTAGATAGATAGATAAATATTTTAGTGTAGTTGGCAGGATTAGATAGATAGACAAATATTTTAGTGTAGTTGGCAGGATCAGATAGAAATTTTAGCATAGTTGGCAGGATTAGATTGATATTTTAGCATAGTTAAATGCCCTCAACTTCAGTCAAGTAACGCCCATCACGTTAGACTATGATTAACATTAGGGCCCCATTACACTATGGTGAAGTTTAGGGTTGTAAGAGGTTTATCTGAGTCGAAGGGTGTTTTGTGGCTGGCGTTGTGGGCATTACCTGGTCTATGTCATAGGTATTGCAAGCTGCAGCGAGAGTGACTAGACCCTCCTCGGAAGAGCAGCAGCATTGAGCGCCTGTTGGGCTCACATGCGCCCCCTTCAGGGCGGCACGGTACTGTCGGCCTCACTCACCGTTTGCATTTTCGCTGCGGTTTAATGTCCGATCAGGAAGACTAAATATGTCACACATATTCATTAAAGACGTTAGCCAGATTGTGGAAAGTCAGAGTGTATAATAAACGTGTCTGCAAACATTAGATTGGCGACATACAGAGAGACAGAGACAGGCACGTGCCAATCACAGGCATTAACCCCGTCAGTGTGTGAGGAGAGCGCAGTCCGAGGTGAGGTGAGGCTCGTCGCTGCAGCACCTCGTGTTTCTCTCTTGTATTTGAACAGGAAGCGCCAAAATTCAGCGATTTTATTTTTAAAAATTATCATGATTATTAGAATCATACAGAAAACAAATTTATAGCACAGACCTGTGGACACCTTTATTTTATGTTATCATTATTTATTTATTTATTTATTTTTTTACTTTTCATGATGAAGTGCAGTGGCGTGGCTCGAGGTTTGTGCCGCTCGGAGCAGACGGCGGGGCTTCAATTTGCCGCCCTCCAACATATCTGAATATGTTAACCTATTTAAATAGAGAATTAAAATGACTTCCATCCATCCATTTTCCAACCCACTGAATCCGAACACAGGGTCACGGGGGTCTGCTGGAGCCAATCCCAGCCAGCACAGGGCACAAGGCAGGAACCAATCCCGGGCAGGGTGCCAACCCACCGCAGGATACACACAAACATACACTAGGGCCAATTTAGAATCGCCAGTCCACCTAACCTGCATGTCTTTGGACTGTGGGAGGAAACCCACGCAGACAACATGCAAACTCCACGCAGGGAGGACCCGGGAAGCGAACCCGGGTCCCCAGGTCTACCAACTGCCAGGCAGCAGCTCTACCCACTGCGCCAGCGTGCCGCCCCTTAAAAGGACGTATGGGGAAAAATTAAGATACATTTTGCATATAGATAAACAGCAATAGATATAGATATAGACAGGGCCGGATTTATATGAAAAGAGGCCCTAGGCTATTCCACTTATGAGGCCCTTTCACCTTCCATTTTTAAGTTTGTAAATTACATGAGAGATAATAAAATTTTGCTAACAATTTGAATGTAGGCCCCTCTTGATCTTGAGGCCCTAGGCTGAAGCCTAGTTAGCCTATAGGAAAATCCGGCCCTGGATATTGATAAACAGCAATAATTTCACACACACATATATATAAACTGGAGAATATAACTTGACATATCCGCAGAGGTGGAGCTAGGGTTTTCAGCGCCCGGGGAACAACTGAAGATTTCGCGCCCCGTCCTGTTTGCCAAAATGCAATGGGGAAGGGAAAGAAATTTTTTTAAAAATGTATTTAAAACAAAATAGTGTAGGGGTTAAATTATTGTCTGTTGGGTATGTTTTTTATTTACTTTTTAGTGCATTCTAAAATTTCGTAACATTAATTTGGCGCCCCCTGGATGCTGCGCCCGGGGACAGATGTCCCCCCTTGCCCCCCAAGGTTACGCCACTGCATATCTGCTAAAACGGGACACGCGGACCTCAAAAACGTGCCCCCTTTGGTAGTGGCGTAGCTTGGGGCGGGTGGAGGGGGCTTTCCGCCCAAAAAGCTCAGCACAATTCGTGTGTAAGCAGCAGGTTCGAAAAAATAATCACTCATGAATGAAAAAAAGTAAAATTCTCGGATATTTATCTACAAATGCTTCAAAAATCATTTTCAGACTGTCCTGTGACGGCAGCAGACACAGCAGTTGACATTTATGAGGCAATAATAAAAATAAAGATAAACATTACACCGATAAGAATTTCTAGGAAGATAAACAACTAACTTACAATTGTTGATTTCGTTTCGTTATCAATCCGAATGCGTTCTTGCTCATCCCCACTTATCACTTGTACTCCACACCGGTTCTGGTTTGCGCAGCGTAATTATATTAAACTAATAATCAGAACACGGCTTATCAATGCGTCTGTACTATATTATTGTCTAGCTGATGCTTATAAATAATGATATGTGAAAAATTATTGCTGTTTCTCTCTATATAAATAAATCTATTTAAAATGTATCTTAATTTTTCTCTATACATCCTTTTAATTTTTTTAACATATTCTGATATGTTGGAGGGCAGCAAATTGAAGCACCGAGCGGCACGAACTCCTACGCCACTAGTGGCCGCACGTCCCTGTGCTGTGGAGTGTTGTGTGTGCACGCGTGCGTGTGTGTGCGCGTGCGTGCGTGTGTGGGTTTCGCATCAGATCAAGACAAGAACCCACCCTGGACGGGACACCAGACCTTACCAGGGTCCACTCATTCACGCAACCCGGCAGGACTGACGCAGATTTTAGCCAGGGAAGCCCACATTCACTTCTTTGGGATATGTGAGGAAGAATCGCACAGACACGGGGAGAAGTCCAAACAGATCTAAAATTCCAACCCAGGATCCACAGCACAGGAGAACTAAACACTCCGTCCACATTCATCCATCCATAAAAGATGTGGACACTTCATTAATCAAAATTATCTTCATATAGCGCCATTCACAGCGAGCTTCGGCACAAAACACTTTGGCCTGAGATTTACGCTCAGGGTGTGTGAGGCTGCAGTGCTAACTGCTACACCGCCATGACCTGGTATAAAATAAATCAAAAGCCCAGAAATGTATTTAATATTTCTTATTTTTGTCTCTGTGTGTATAATTTGTTTTCGTATGAGTTTCTTCTACACATTAAATGGCACTTTCTGTGTTGCACGTTTGAAGTTCTCTTGTGGCTTTCTGGTTTATCAGGAATTCTCTCAAACTCGTTTAGCTTTTGAATCCCTGTGGATGAAGTGCTTCTGTTTAGTCAAGAATTTAGCAAACATGAGCAGACGGGCTGCCAGTGATAACTCAGGGGGGTCTCAAGGGGTGCTTGGGATCAACAAAAGCCACTTGGGTTCAAGGCAGTTATAAAATGGACAAATAATAAAAAAATAACACATGAGGAAAATTGTCCGGTTTGGTGCCACACTCACAGGGTGCCACGGGGAGAAACGCAGGACCAGCGATGTGTCTGTCTGTACCTCCGATGGCACAGTGGTTGGCGCTGCTGCCTCAGGTCACCGGGACATCAGATTCAGATGCTGGCCTTGGTTATCTCCACCGACTTCAGTTGACCCTTTCATCCCAGTGACATGAACTGGCCCAATGTTGGACACTCAGTGTGCCCTCTGATGAACTGGAATACCAAATTAGGGTACAACCATTTGATGCACTGGTATCATAATTAGGGTTCTGCCCTGTGATGGCCTGGCATCCCACCAGGGTTGCACTGGCATAATAAATTAGGGTTCAGCCCCTTGATGGATGGGCATTCTATGTAGGGTTCTGCACTGTGATGGACTGGTATAGTAGCCAAGGCTTTGCCATTTGATTCCCCATATTGGACTGACATTCTAACTGTGAATGGCATCCTAACCTATGCTCTGCTCTTTAATGCACTGGCATTCTACCAGTTGTTCTTTCCTGTGGTAAACTGACAAGCTATTGGAAACAGTGTCCTGTGATGCAGTGGCATCCTCTTTAGACTTCTGCCCAATGATATACTGGGGTTCTATCCCATGATAAACAGACCAAGAATTTGCCCTATTGCCCTATGACTGGCATGCACGACATGCCCTATGATGTTCTATGAGGGCAGAACTCCAAGCACTGTGTCTCTGGTGAAGACCAGGCCCTGCTCATCATTGGCCTAATACCACCACTACGGTGAAGAATGGCGGTGGCAGCATCAGGCTATGGGGGTTCAGGGACAAGGGGACTGGTCACAATTGGGGGAAGGATAAATACAGCTAAATACGGAGAGGTCCTTAAAGATAATTTGCACCAGGGTGAGTGCCACCTCCCTTAAGTGGCTCATAGAAAACCCAGACCTGAATCCCATAACACGTCCGTGGAGAGACCTGAAAATGGCAGGTTACAAACACTTCCCATTCAGTCGAACAGAACTGGAGAACATAACGCCAGGAAGAATGAGGGAAAAAAGTAAAAACGGACCAAATGCAGGAGTGCAAAGCTTGTAAAGACTCACCAAGAAGACTCACAGCTGGAATTCACGCCAAAGGGGCTTCCACAAACTACTAAATGAAGGGTCTGAATACTTCCATGAGTGAGAAGTTTTAGTTTTTGATTTTTAATAAATTTGTAAACCATTTCAAAAATATGTTTTCACTTTGTCATGATGGCTAATTTGGTGCAGATTGATAAGCAAAAATGGCAAATGTATCCATTTAAAATGAAATCTACAACACAGTAAAGTGTGCAGAAAGTGAAGGGCTCTGAAAACATTCTGAATCTACCGAAATATACATGAAATATACATGAAATGAAAAATCCATTTGAAAATATTTACTCTGCATGACAGATAGATAGATAGATAGATAGATATGTGAAAGGCACTATATAATAGATAGATAGATATGAAAGGCACTATATAGATAGATAGATAGATAGATAGATATGTGAAAGGCACTATATAATAATAATAATAATAATAATACATTTTATTTATATAGCGCCTTTCCCATGCTCAAGGCACTTACAGAATAAATAAAGAACGGCAGAATATACAGTATATAGCATTGTACAAACCAGATAAATAAACAAAGAAGATTAAGACAGTAAATTCTGAAAAAAAAAAAAAATATATATATATATATAATATATATCTATAATCTATAATATATATAATAGATAGATAGATGTGAAAGGCACTATATAATAGATAGATATGAAAGGCACTATATAGATAGATAGATAGATAGATATGTGAAAGGCACTATATAATAGATAGATAGATATGAAAGGCACTATATAATAGATAGATAGATGGATATGAAAGGCACTATATAACAGATAGATAGATGTGAAAGGCACTATATAGATAGATAGATAGATAGATAGATAGATAGATAGATGAGAAAGGCACTATATAATAGATAGATAGATGGATATGAAAGGCACTATATAACAGATAGATAGGTAGATAGATAGATGTGAAAGGCACCATATAGATAGATAGATAGATAGATGAGAAAGGCACTATATAATAGATAGATAGATAGATATGGGGCGGCACGGTGGTGCAGTGGGTAGCACTGCTGCCTCGTAGTTGGGAGACCTAGGGACCTGGGTTCGCTTCCCGGGTCCTCCCTGTGTGGAGTTTGCATGTTCTCCCCGTGTCTGCGTGGGTTTCCTCCGGGCGCTCCGGTTTCCTCCCACAGTCCAAAGACATGCTGGTTAGGTGGATTGGCGATTCTAAATTGGCCCTAGTGTGTGCTTGGTGTGTTTCTGTGTGTTTGTGTGTGTCCTGCGGTGGGTTGGTACCCTGCCCGGGATTGGTTCCTGCCTTGTGCCCTGTGTTGGCTGGGATTGGCTCCAGCAGACCCCCGTGACCCTGTGTTTGGATTCAGCGGGTTGGAAAATGGATGGATGGATGGATAGATAGATATGTGAAAGGCACTATATAATAGATAGATGAGAAAGGCACTATATAATAGACAGATAGATATGAAAGGCACTATATAGATAGATAGATGAGAAAGGCACTATATAATAGATAGATAGATAAATATGAAAGGCACTAAATAATAGATAGATAGATAGATAGATAGATATGAAAGGCACTATATAGATAGATAGATAGATATGTGAAAGGCACTATATAATAAATAGGTCACAATTTAATAATATAATGATAATAATTTCAGTTGTTGC